>NC_086378.1:11890140-12193477 GCF_036588685.1 Mytilus trossulus
TTGATCTTTTGTTACCAGTGAAATTCAATATTTTGAATGACAAGAGAACATGATGGCACTTTGAATTAATGCGGACAAATGTTTGTAGTCATTCGTTTTAGACAATCCATCTTAACACCAAAACAATTAGGATGTATCATGCGGCTATATTATAGTTTTAACATAATTACACTAATAGTGTGGCGATTTTGAATGATAGTAGTGCCTACATTTTTATTGATATTGTCTATGTTTACCTATAGTATAATCGTTTTAATATTGTATGTTCCAGAATGAAAGAAAACGTGTGTTTTCTTACCGGCAGCTTTGAATCAATTGTACGTTAGTTTCACTTTGCTTTTAACGGAAGTAACGGGTATTGTCATAAAAATAATATCAAAAGAAATCGTAAATTTTGAGACTGTAAATACATGTTGAAATTATATATTTGTATGTTTATCACTATAGTGATGAATGATACAGTATTTTATGTAAAGTTTATGTAGAAGGGAGTTTTATTTAGATAAAAGTAATAACTCCTGATAATCTATTTTTGCACCGACGTTGCGCACCTTTTTTTTTGCAGTAATAGGGCTGTTATGACGTCATTTCCTTCGACGTCAAGTGCAAAGATATTTGCCTTATAAGGAAGTTTCCTTTTTTTGTTATAAATGTTAACCATATTTGGAATTTCATGGACGTGAAACAAAAACATTAGCGTAAGATTTATAGCATTTTACGTCAGTTCCAGCTTGTCCCTACCGCCGGTTAGCAGCTTAAAGGGATAATTCGCGATTTTTCACTTTTCATCTTATTATGTTCATAATACAATAAAAAACATATTCACCAAGTTTTATTTTGATATGAAATCTAATAAAGAAGAAAATTTGGAATAAATAATTTTATTTCTTGAAACTTCCTGACTTATGTGACGTAGTTTAAGTCTTTGATGCATGCCGGGAGTGAAAATATCTCATTTAAGTCTTGTTATTAACCAACGAAAAGTAAGTGATAGCCATGTAACTTTGAAAATTAGATCGTGTGGATATTTCAAAACGAATTTTAATAATGAAATTAATTCATACAATAGAACATTTTTATGATTTTTTTTCTAAAAATACTTTAAACAAACATATGAAATTGACATGATCAATAGTGTATTAAAATACATGTTTGTATTCTGATCTTTTTGCTTCATTCCATCAAACATTTTAACTTGCTTGTACGGTGGAAAAAAAATGTGTATTGTTTTGTGACACCTAAAGAATATGTTGAATGCGTAGGTTAACTGAAGGTATTTAAAAGATATCATTACGTAATTCTAATCCTTTGATCCTCATTTAGTGAAATCTAGGCTTCACGGTTTACTGGCATTGCAGATGTGGACAACATTTAGTATACAGTTTTAGATACAGAAATGTATAAAAATTATTAAAATTAATTAACGGGAATAATAAGGTCGCACAATAACTGGATAGCTGTTGTATATTTTTATATTTAACATAAGCATGATAAGATCACTTTAAAATGAATTATGACTTTTGATTAATTCAGTAACGATAAAATACAAAATTATTTTAATTGAAGTATAATTTCATAAATAAAAAAAGCCTTCTAATCACGAGTTTATGAACTAAAAATTGTACTATTTTAGATTAGGATCGTCAGCCTTAAATATTTCAATCAGATCATTAACAATTGCAATTATATAATTTACTCCATCCAAAGTTATCTATAATTACCTATTTAGGAATTAATGTTCTCATAAAAATATTTCACGAATACTACAGATATTTGAAAAAAGACGCTTTAAAAAATTGACAGAAAATTTAAGAATCTTTTTGGAATTGAATCGAAATTTACGAACATATTTGCTTTGTCATCTTTCCCAATTGTTTAATGTAATTAGAAGTCTGTTTCAACTGGCAAGAATACCACTAAAGCGGACAAGCAGTTTGTTCTTTAAATTGCTGTCATTGAATATCAAGAAAGAAAATAAATCCTGAAATTGATTTGAAACTTTGATACTCTATATAGTTTTCCTGGAAAATATTCACATCCCTTAGGGATTATTAGTGTACGTCCAGTTGCGTACATATTACATGCAGGTCGGAACAATTGTGATGATGACGAATTTCTTCCTTTATTCGAGAACAATCTACTAGTAATTGATATATAAATGTCCATTACTTTGATGAGCCGACGAAAGTTATATATCGACCTGTATTTAAATCTCTTCTTCTTCTTCTTCTTTTGGTAAGTATACAATAGTCTTTCCACATTTGATGATTACATACTGTTGGCATACATGGTCTAGTCTATTAACAAAACTTTTACCCCAATTTACACAAAATGTATGTTTCTTTCTTATGTGCAATGTATACATGTATATATTTGAATTTGCGCTATAGTTCCGTAACTTATTATCCAGGCGTATATACGAATGGTCGACAAGTGCGTACATTTTTTTAAATCAATATTTCTGGTATGGTCAAATCTGTCCTTCACCATTGACAACGAGTTTAAATTACATTTTACCAAATTTACCCTTGGAAAAATTATGTATATAGATTTTTATTTTATCAAATCTGTTGTTTATTTTTAGGTATTATTTATATTTTTATAAATAATTTTCTTTACACCAGAAATGTTATTCATAAACAAGCGTACGAGTTGAGTAATGACTAGTATATTATATCACTTTCGGACACGCAAGATAGAGATGCATATCATACACCTTATAGTTCAAAATGGAAAGTTTAAGTTATCGGCCGTGTACACTGATCAATACCCTAAGAAGTTAAACGATGATGAATTTGCAAGCTCGACAGGAAATCGCTTGAATACATGGAAGTGTCACCTCACATCCCCTGCAATACCTTTGGGAGTAATACCTTTAGCCATGCGGGTGATCAGTGGAGCGAAGATCCTAATTTATTTGAATAAAGTATATTACATAAAAGAATTATGAACTAATTAGATTTCCGAAAACAATTCAAGTTTCACGGAATACTTTATATTTATGATTTGATTTTTTTACTTTTTAACTAATTCCAATATTATCATTATTGTTATAAATAACAGATTATGACGTTGATCATGGGTATCAAAAAAAAGATAAGAAAATTTTCCGTATCAAGTTAACTAGTCGGATAAAACAACCGTACGATTGACAAGATATCGACACGCAATTACGACTACATCGGGTTCCTGTAGTTTTGGTCCTTAGACATATTGCGGGTGCAAATCAGGGAAAGTGACAAAATGGCCGACCGGAGGGAATTGATACTCTAAGTTTAAAATCGATGGTGATCTCTTTTCTATCAGAATAAAACTTTAATATCTATGAATTTGAGCATTTTTATACAGAACATAATAATAATATCAATTTTTGATTTTTTTGCGAAGTTTCCCTTTAATAGACGTGTCTCATAAATTTAAAGGTACAGTTTTTCTAAAGCATAAATTTTAAGTTCCTGAATATTGCAATATATATGCAATATAATTATTTATGCAGTTCATCTCATTGTTCCAGTTTCCTGTTTTTGAACAAGGGCAGACATTTAATAGTTTTCTTGTTTTCTTAAATATAAGTTTTGAGAATAAAGTTTAACTAGAATTGCCATTGCAAGCAATAGCGGATGTCACCCTTCCCCTATTGCCACTAAGCGGCAGCCATTTCAAAACAATTTAATAGTAAATGCAGAACAATGCATTGCAAAAACATATGATTGTAAATTTTCAGTACATATAGAGAATTGGTCAAAAGTTTTACATTTCTGCTGTTTCCATGGCAACGGCAGCCATTTTGAAAATTTCAAAGTCAAAAGTCTCATCTTTACTTGCCAGTTAACAATAATATCAAGTTTCATTAAGTTCAAAGCATTTTGAGAATTTTTGACTTTTTTGCAGTTTCCATGGCAACGGTGGCCATTTTGGAAATTCCAAAGTCAAAAGTCTCATCTAGACTTGCCAGTCTTCAATCACATTAAGTTTCATCAATTTTGGAGGATTTTGAAATTTTTGAAATATTTCATCCTGTATCCATGGTGACAGAGAAGTTCCAATGATTGTCAAAATCATTCAAAACTTGTATATAGTGGACAAATATATTGCATGAAAATTTGATGATTTTAAGTTGAAGCATACCAAAATAATTCACCAAACCCGGGTGTTTTTGGAGCATTTTGACCTTTTTGCATTGTTTCCATGGAAACGGCAGACATTTTGGAAATTCCAACGCCAAATTCCACATCTATCAAAGTTGCTCATCGTTATGCTGAAGTTTCAAAAAATTTGGAGCATTTTGATATTTTTGAAATTTTTGGTGTGGTTTCCATGGCAACATAGTAGTTCCAATGTTTGCCAAAATCATCCAAAACCAGTATATGGCCGGCACCTACATTGTATCAAAATATTACTATTCCGAGTTTAAGCATCTCCAAAATATTCACCAAAACCAAAAACTGGAATTTTTCACAATTGTTCTGTTTCCATGGAAACGGCAGCCATTTTTTTGGGTCTTAGACCCTACAGCAATCAGAAATTTTGTGTTCCACCTTATAGTGAACTATCATAAAGATTGGTTCCATTTTACTCCAAAAAAACATGCCGGACAAAATAGGTGGAAGTATAATAATAATAATAATACAGAAAAAGAAACAGAGGAAAAGCAATATGTCACCCGACATTGTCGATCGGGTGACATAATAATGAATTTTAACATTAAATAGGAGAAACGTGCGTAAAGTCTGTAAAACTGTCCGTTTGTTTCCAATAGGTGGGTTGCCGTTAATATATTTTTTAAATATATAGAAAGATGGTTACGAAAATTGTGACTTAGTTATTTGTGTAGTATTTTACATGTATTTATATGGAGAGTTGCCGATAGCATCTGTGTTTCTTGAATGTTGCTTTTTGGTGTAACTGTTTTAAAGTATTATCTGTTCGTCTAATCTATACGAATTATTGTTAAGTGTCGATTGCTGCTTTAAGAAATCTATATCTGTTAATTCGTGTTCCAGTTGTTTTATATTAGGCCTGGTGAATAAAAGTTGTTATACGCTTGAAGCGATTTTGTGTTTACATTCAGAACATCGACGCCAATTCTAATGGGATACTTTATTGTATTATCTATAAAAAAAATACAACCCGTTTTACACACACACACCCCCACACACTCACACAAAAAGGAGACTTTGCGCCGTCCAAGAAACTATACTAGACTATGTGATGTGTCAAAAGTGTATGTGATATGCAGTAGCAGTAGTAGTAATTATTTTGAAAGTTCATATTTCCTGTTAAATTCTGGGTTCGTTGTTGTTGTCTATCTGATCTGATAGTTAGTTTGGTGGTTTGAAAAGTAATCCATGGTTTGCGAACACGTTACAATAGTTTAACATAATAAAGTGGGGATATGGTCAGTTTTAGTAGAGGCCGTCAAAAATTTGATTATACTAGCCAGCCTAAGGTATAACAATTATAGACTAATAAGCATGCGTCAATATTTTGAATACAAAGAGAACATTCTGGCACTCTAAATTGAAGCGGGCAAAAATTTGTAGTCATTGTGTTTCAAAATTGCTATTATTTGTATTATAATTCAATTATTATGATTCAATTATTTGAATTAAAATCAAAATTGTACTGTTAATTGGTGCAGAAAAAGAAACAATTGTTAACGTTAACCTTTCATATAGAATACATGTAGATACGACTTCAAGAATTTGGTATTCATTGAAAAGTAAAATATCAAAAATACTTAATTCCAAAGAAAATTGAAAACGAAAGGTCAAATGGCAAAATCAAAAGCTCAAACACATCAAACGAATGGATAATACTTATAGTCAATGCAAGTAAGCAGTGCAACCATTATCCCTTTAAATTATAAAACTTTTCAAAAGGCAGATAACGGAAAATTTGTAAAACGAAGCAAAGTTTGATGCGTACTTTATTCTCAAATGTATTTATATAAAAAAAAAAGGCACTGGTAAGTCTTGTGTGGACGAGGCACTTCTGGCCTATTGAATTTTAAACTTGGTGCCTTGTGTTAGCTATTATTCATGTGTTTCTTTGTCTAATACGTTCTCCTATTTATTTGTATTGTAGTCCTGTAATGTTATGTTGTCATTTTAATGTTATATTTAACATTGCCATTAAAGCGGGAGGTTTGGCATGCCACAAAACCAGGTTCAACCCACTATTTTTTTCTTTTTAAAAAATGTCCTGTACCAAATCAGGAATATGGCCATTGTTATATTATAGTTTTGTTTCTGTCTGTGTTACATTTTAAAGTTGTATCGTTTGTGTTCTCTTATATTTGAGTGTGAATTCACATTACTATAAGACGTGTCACGGTACTTTTCTATCCCAAATTCATGTATTTGTTCTGATGTTATATTTGTTATTCTCATCAGATTTTGTCTTATGCTAAGTCCGTTTCTGTGTGTGTTACATTCTAATGTTGTGTCGTTGTTCTCCTCTTATATTTAATGCGTTTCCCTCAGTTTATGTTTGTTACCCCGATTTTGTTTTTTGTCCTTCGATTTACGAGTTTTAAACAGCGGTAAACTACTGTTGCCTTTATTTAAAACTATTTTAAGAATTGAGGTAGAGCAGGCCTAGTTACAAGTTAACTTGATGTTGAGCAGACCAGCCAAAGGTTATTTAGAGACGAAGTCTAGATTGACCAAAGTTTTCAAAATTAAAGTTAACTTATTGCAGGACCGGTATCGATGTAGCTTTTTGGCAGTTATAAAACAATCTTAGGACCAAGTTGAGTGTGGTCCTAATACTGGTCAGAGCATTCCTTAATCCAGTCGTAGGTTAACATGACCAGTCAAAATGTCTGGCTAGCAAATGTTTTATTTATATGTTAATAATGTAAATCAGATTAAAATCCTAACAATGGTTTATTTAAAAAATATATATTGTAACTATATGTATATCATGAAAAAGTCAAACATGTAGTGCAACCTAATATATAATAATTTTGAGGAAATGCTCTACTTGTATAGAAAATGGATAGGTTTACCACCCAAAAATGGTCAAGTATCGATACACATATACTTTTGATATAAAGTAGATAGCATGAATTGAAGAAAACTCGTTTTAAAAGTTCATTTTTCTAAGATGTATTACCTCCAAATCATAGTATCATATCCGGTTCCATACACAAAAGGGTCGTAAAAAATATTTCCTTTTATTTGTCAGCGGGAAATTCATTATTATATTATACTAGATTTTTTTCTCAAACTATTGAACTGATTATGCCAAAACTTGACAGTAATGCTTGAATAACCAGTGTTTCAAGGAAAAACAGTCTTTTGTATGTGTTATACAACCAAATCCGGTTGCATACGAAAAAAGGGTCGTTAAATATATTCCTATGAATTTGACAGTTGTTGGTAATTTATCTAACATTTCATTGCAATACAAAATTTCTGGGTCAAAGCCATATATCTAGGGTATTTCAAAGTGCCGTTCTTTTTTCATTTTGGGTTTCTATAGAATATTTTGGAATCTTTAGGTAACATGATTACTAAAGCATGCAAACATGTAAAAAAGAAAATTTAATTGGTTAACTGCCAATGATGTTTTTTTTTTATATGCGATGAAATAGTATGTGCCATTTTGACTATTGTTCTGGACAGGATAAAACTTTACTCATGCCAAGTGTTTCTTTATTTAAAACATAGATAAATTCTGTAAAAAAATATAGAAAAGTGCAAATTTAAAAAAGACTGATAGATTAAAATCAATGGTGGTTTTCTACCTTAATTCATATTTCAAAAACTGTGTGTAATTAGATGTTAAAAGCTGTAAATGTTCTTTTCGAGATTTTCAAAGAGTGTTTCAGCTCTAAAGTTGACCGACAGGTTTGTTGGTATTTTTCCAGGGGCAACAATTGAACCCTTCATTGCAGATGATGCCTTTGGGTCCTACTTTCTGTATGTATATTTCCCAACATTTGTATATGCTCCTGTCTGAAGTGACGTTTTCAATACCAAAGAATTTTGTATTACAGATAAATAATTAAGTTGGTTTCAATAATACTAGAACACATCCGCGAAATCGCGGGCATATACAGCTTGTGAACTGTTTGTTTTTTTTGATTTTTTTGTAAAAGATCTTATGTATGGAGAATTTCATAAAAGGTAGCAAAAGTCCTTTCCTTTTTTCCAAAGTCCGATATTTGTTTCCTTTTTGTTAAATTCAATTATTTTCGTGTTTCTGACCTCAGACCACAATTATTCTTTTCCTTTGCTACAACGCATTTTTTGATAAAAGTCAAATTAAATCAAAAATTTGCATCGCTTCAAACATGAAATAAATGTACTGCTTATATATAGACCAATATTAGTCTAATAAAATATGCTTCTAGGACAATCCATCACTGTTTTCAGTTTTGAGAGCCTTATTAACATGCCAATGGTAGGATATGAATCTTCGTGATATAAATGACTAAGACCGACTAAGGCTTATGTGAGGGGTGGTCGGAGGGGTACTGATTCCGAAATCCCGGGCTTAAACACATGAAATCCCTAGATGCAGAATTTAAAGAAATTCATATCCCGAAATCGAAAAATATATTCCCGGATCCCGTAAGGATCAATCCAAAATTCCCGGGCTTAAAAACACCCGTTACCGACTTCCCGAAAAGGGTCCTGCCTCCCTCTAATCTCTACCCTACTTAAATTTTTGCCAAATTACTACTTTCACTTTCAACAATGAATTTTAATGCCCCATTTATAGGCATTATGTTTTCTAGTCTGTGCATCCGTGCGTTCGTTCGTCCGTTGGTCCGTCCCGCGTCAGGTTAAAGTTTTTGGTCGAGGTAGACATAAGTGATTGATGAAGATGAAGTCCAAGCAACTCGAAACTTAGTAAATATAGTGTCGATGTGGCATCCGTGTACTATGGACACATTCTATGTTTTACGGATTTTAATATATATGCAACTGGTATGACCCCTTAAATAGTAAACATTTCAAAGAAAACAGTAGACAGAATACAAAGTAGTATAACCTTAGTTGTAGATAAACGCGAAAAAAGTGTCCTCTAAAAGGAAGTGTAATAGTTGTAGTTCTTGCGATCTAAACACCATGATATGAAGAACGCTCTGATAGGCTTATTTATTTTTTATTTTTGTTATCTATCATACGATTAGTTTGTCTCGTGCATGTTTCAAACCGGAAATCTTATTTATAACTAAAAGCCAGTCTGATGACGGAATCAATATCCGGACTCTTTTTTTGTCGTTTTTCTCCAAAAATAACTCAATCTGAATAATCATAAGAATGGATGACAAATGCGACTATGCATGTCACCTAAAGAACACAGAGGCATGATGATTAGTTTATCGTGGAAGGAAGAGAAGCGACACACAAAATGAGGTCTTCTCGTTTAATAGTATAGATGATTTTTGTTATCTATCATACGATTAGTTTGTCTCGTGCATGTTTCAAACCGGAAATCTTATTTATAACTAAAAGCCAGTCTGGTGACGGAATCAATATCCGGACTCTTTTTTGTCGTTTTTCTCCAAAAATAACTCAATCTGAATAATCATAAGAATGGATGACAAATGCGACTATGCATGTTACCTAAAGAACACAGAGGCATGATGATTAATTTATCGTGGAAGGAAGAGAAGCGACACACAAAATGAGGTATTCTCGTTTAATAGTATAGATGATGAGAACAAACTCTTGCTGAATTCTCACGTTTATTGAAAGATTTGGTTTGAAAGTTTGGCTGAACATGTAGAATTTTTATTACAAACCAGTTAACTAGCTCATCACATAATTTATTGTAAACTGATACTTTAAACTTGGAGAACATGATTTATTTATGAGAAGTATTTGGTTTGAAACTAATCTTCTAATAACTGTTCTTATGCTTAGATTACAAATTTGGTCTTTTGTCTTTATTTTAGCAGTTTATTTTTACCGCGTGTATATCTGAGTTGTCATTGTGATTGTACTGCCAATACATGACTTAGGTACAATATGAAAACTGTTAAGAATAATACTGAAACAGCAACCGTACTACATCTCCTTATTCTAAACTGGTAAGGCAAATGGTAAATTATTTTAACATAACACACATTATTAAGTGATATTTAAAAAAAACATCAATCAATACAATTTTTATACAAAACTAGCTGAATTTTTATTGCAATTACTTGAAACAATTACAACTTCATTTCTTTTTATCAAAACAAAATACCTAACACCTATTTGTTGTGTACTGGGAGATGCTATTGTCTTGGAAATTTTATTGTTTTCATAGTAGTTGTTCGATTTGCATTAGCCTATAGTAACTTTCAATGTCCGTAGATCAGTACTTTGTGTTCTTTGTCATTTTTATGTCACCTATGTTTGCTACCTTTAATGGAGAGATTTAGCAGCTGTAAAACTAGGTTCAATCTACCATTTTCTACATACGAAAATGCCTGTACCAAGTCAGGAACATAAAATTTGTTAACCATTTGTTTTATTAGTTTGAGCTTTTGGCTTTACCATTTGATTAAGGACTTCGTTTTGAAGATTCATCAGAGTTCAGTTTTTATGTGTTTTTGCTTTTTTTCATCACTTGAAACAGCTACATTTTTCAAAACTGTTTCGCTGGTGTTTTTCTGGCGCGTTTGTGAGATATATTTGTATGTCTATGACGTTTTAGTTAAATGTTTTGTATGTCTGTGTAATATTTTTTTACAGAGCTTGGAATGCTGTATTCCAATTATTGTCACATAAATATATTATGCCAGTTTTGTTGGCTCACACAATATTGTAAATATAACGGAACTATAAACCACTGTCATACAAGTTGGAGGTTTAGCTTGCTTCTAAAATATGTTTGACCCACTTTTTCCCAGAAAATGCCCTCTTTTTGGTTATCAGTGTTGTGTTTCGTTACCTTTTTTTCTTTTTCTTTTTTAGCCATGGGTTGTTCGTTTACAATCGGCTTAAGAGTGTGCATGTCCCTTTAATATCTTGTGTCTCTCTTTTGTTTTTGTCGAGTAATGTTATTTGATTTAAATGGGGCTTTATCATGTTTGTAAAAAATTGGTTATGAAATTGCAGGTCATGATCGACATTGCAAAACATTTTTCAATGAGTGTGCTGTTAAAAGGAAGTTTTCATGGTTTATTTGAATTCATGCTAGACATTATTCAATCAACTGCAATTTTATAACTTCATTCGATCGCCTACGTTTAATATAAAAGTTTAATATCTACTGTATATATTAACCATTGCAACTTTAATAATAACTTACCACTGGTGAACGGTTCATCTCCAAAAGTATCAGCCTAGTGCTTACAAAAATATACCCAAAGCCTCCTTATCCCTATATTTTACCTAAAGTTATCTATTCTTTATAAGACAAAACAATATTAAAAAAAATCTTGAACGTTTTTGTCCTTTACAATAGTTGGTGCTGACTACAAGTTTCTGCAGTTTCTGATCAATTGGTTTACAACTACTTTTTAGCTAGTAAAACAGCGATAAACGTCTTTATAAGATGTATATAAGCTTGTGAAATATCGACCGCTGGATGTTTTTATCTCAGTGTGTTATTGTGTATATTGCTGTACAACCTAATTCTCATTTTGATCATATCAAAACTCAAACCTTTATCCTCTGGCGTTGCAAGTCTTGTGGACATTGGATTGGTTTCCTTTGAACTTTTTAACTACAAAACAAAAAGAATTACAAATATTGTCTATAACTGTCCCAACTAATGTATACATTACCATAATCATATTTTATCAGACATTTACACATTTGCACATTTATATATATACTTTACGCGTAGTAATTTTAAGTCGCGTAGTGCCTATTGTAATAAACGGTTGAACTTCGTGGGTAGTATATAAGAAAGGGAAGTTTTTTTTAGTTATCGAGGATGGGCTATTACCACGGTGATTACTTAGTGAAGACATATAAATTTGCATTAGTGTAGAATTGTTATGTAATTCAGAGATCAATCAAATATGAACTAGTTAGTATATTTGTTTATTTGAAGATATTCCGTAAGGCTATTATATAAATGTACCATAAAACAATTTTTGATTAGTGGATGTTATTTGCATACAGTGAATCCGATGTTTTTGTTGACAGTAAATGATGTTTCAATTAGTGTGTAATGTTTAAATGGAAATCTATGAGAAAAACATGCAGATGGCGCGCCATGCAAGGTTGTTTGATTTTGATGAAACTTTGCTTGAATGTTCAGGCTGACCTCATATGAAAGTCATGCAAGTTTGAAGCCCTTACACCAATGGTAACCACGGCAACGATAGGAACTAATGTTTTTTTCGAGTTCATTTATAGATGCATTTACTGAAATGCAGATAATGCATAGACTTCTCAAAAAGAAATAAAGACTATATTACTTCTGAGTGTTTAAATACTTTAAAAGCACAGATAGCATGTGTATGAAGTGTAAATCACATAATTTCATTAAACATCATGATATATATAGAAAATAAGGGTGTGGCCAAACATATAAAATGATTAAAAATATGACCTTTTAAACAAATCATACTAAAACAGACCCTGCAGCCCAAACGTCGCTTTAATTTATCCTAAATTTCAGAAATGCTTTGCATTTTCTTTGGTTCACAATATCTTAAAGGGATTTCGGTTGTAAACTAATTTTATAGATTTAATTTATTGATCATTCAGATACGTTGGTACGTAACACAACCGTTGGTGCTGTTTTGGAGGTATCATTTAATGCATGAAATAATTTTCTTCATGATGATAAAATTAAAAGATTTGAAATGTGTAGTTCCCCAAAACTGGTTTAACGATTCATTTGATAACGAATTCCACGTTTATTGGACACATTGTTTATGATTTTTTCATGCGATAACTTAGTTATGAACAAGTGTATGGATCAAACAGACCTTAAACGAACTCAGTTGTCACGGCCTTCATATTCTAAAGTATAGATTTGCATTTCTGTCTATTATAGGTATTGCTTATGTCTCGTGTATTTATAGAAAAAAGGATTGTTTTCTTATAGACTTTGGAATAATTAAAATAATAACTATAAACTTCTTTCTAAAACACAAGATAATGGTCATAGTTATATTTGTTAATGTGTCAAAATTGCGTAATTTTCGTATTATTATAAATAGTTCATGCATGATTTTTAAACTAGTTTTTTATTATTCAAAAATCTACTTCTATCATTGCAGTAGCAGGTTTTTTTTTCTGAGAGGATGAGGGCGCTGAGATTTCATTTGAGTGAGAAAAGGGAATCTTTCGATATTTTTTTTTATAGAAATGCATTCTAGAAAGTAGATTAAAAAATATTGAAAAATCAGTATTCATTTTTCGGTTGACAATGGGAAAAAAAACTTTTCCTGATTTTAATTGACTAGAATAATTGTCATACAGTTATATCAAATAAAATTGTACTGACACTTGTGTTCATTGAACATTCCATAAGTATAATTTTTAAATGATCCGTTATTCGTAAAATTGCCAAAATGCAGAAAAATATATGAACGGTGATATAGATTATGAATTTGAAAAACTAATATAATGGAATTTTTGTTGATAGGCTTAAATTCAGTTATCGCTGGGGCCACTCACGGATTGTGTTTCGTGTTTTAGATTTACCTGAAATGAGTGACGTTATATTCTGTGACGTCATATATTCCTTTTTAGAATTTCATTGCAGTTTACCGCTTACACAATTTTGTAAGCGGTAAACTTGAAAATTGAAATGGTAAAGTAAACTAGTGTAAGAATGTGTATGGTTATAACCTGACTTATGCTTCTTATGTTGATTAAAAGTAATCTTAGAAAGAATTCGTTTTATCGATCGTCAATTTTTAACCATATGGCATCGCCACATGGAGAGCACATGGAAAGACTGAATGAGAAATTCATTGGTCTCATGAATGGATTATTCGTTTTCATTTTTTATAGTTATTTAATATTTACAAGTGTGAGTAATTAGATGCAACATTGTCCTAAGATTTGCAGATTATAATAATGTTTACCAGGCGTCATTGTATATTTCTACATAAAATTAGATGCACAACGAGTTTAATTTGTTTTTATTTTATTTTATTTTATATTTTACTTTGTCCCCATATCTTATACTATTGAAATTGAGTATTGACAGATCGTCAAATGCCTATGGGTAAGCCTAACAAATGGTATTTTGCGCTGTAACAGATCATGCAGGTTACTAACGTGTCTGTAATGATTATGTGTTGTGGGGCAGGTGTTATCTAATGAACTCCCGAAACCTCCGAATTAAAAGTTAATTTTCCTTAAGAGGGTATACATCGGTAATTGTGTATCTAGATCTTTCATAGCACATATACAGAAAATATTCCATGAAAGGACATGAACGTAAAAGGGACGTACTCTTTGGGGCGAAGGACCCAGGTTCATAACCGGAAGTTCAACTTTCTTCTTCTTCTTCTTCCTTCTTCCCGTTACGAGTCGAACTCTGTAGTAAAGTGTAATTGACTCGGGCACATCTCAAACAGACAGGAGGCCATTCCTCTAGCCAAAAGTAAAAGTCCAGGAAATAATCTGTATAGTATTTACAATAAAATATGATATTAATTACATCTATGTACACTGGTTATCCTGCTGTCTATTTCAGATGTGGCTGGGTCCAGGGGATGGTATTCACTCTGGCCCTGAAGTCCTCTAGGGATCCAGACTCCACTACAGATTCGGGGAGTTTATTCCATTCTCTAGTTGTTCGTGGGAAGAATGAGTGGTAGTATACATCCCTCTTCACTCTAGTTTGTCTAAGTTTGTGGTTGCCACTGGTCCTATCGTCTCCTGTCGTGTAGTATTTGGCTGGATCAATGGCAATCAGCTGGTGTTGGGTCTTGTAACACAGCACAAGACTCTGTTTCCATCGTCTGTGTTGCAGTGATTCCCATTGAAGTTGGTCCAGTAGCTTAGTTACACATCCAGGAGAGTTGTCCTGGTAGCAACTATAAACAAAGCGAGCTGCTCGTCTTTGTACCTGCTCCAAGTCACGTATGGTGGTGATTTGGTGAGGATCCCATACTGGGGAGGCATATTCCAGGGTTGGTCTTACAAGCGTAGAGTATGCTGTGGCTTTTGTTGTTGGAGTACACCTACCAAGATTTCTCCGTAAGAAGCCAAGTGTCTTTGAGGCTTTCCCTATGGTCTGGTTGATATGGTTTGTCCAGGTGAGGTCTTTGTTGATAGTGAGTCCCAGGTATTTCCCACTGTCTATTGTCTCTAATGTGTGTCCATGGAGTGTGTAGGACGTCTGGTGTTGATGACGTCGTCCTGAGACACGGATGACTGTACATTTCTGCGGGTGGAAACACATTTGCCACTCCTTTTCCCATTTTTCCAGCGAGGTTAGGTCTTTTTGCAGCAAGTCTGCATCTGCTGTATTCCTAATGCGGCGGAAGAGTAGACAGTCATCAGCAAACAGTCTAGCGCTTGATGTTGTTGCTTCAGGGAGGTCATTGATGTAGGCCAGAAAGAGTAAGGGGCCCATCACAGTGCCCTGGGGTACTCCAGATACCACGTCAAGAGGGTCCGATTTATGGTTTCCACGGATCACAGACTGAGTTCTGTTAGACAGAAACTGTTTAATTCATTCCAGCTGGGACCTCTTACCCCGTAATAATCCATTTTACGAAGAAGTCTGGCGTTTGGTACCTTATCAAAGGCCTTGGCGAAGTCTAACAGGATGATGTCTGTCTGGTCGCCGTCCTCCATGTTCTTGGCTATTTCATGTATAGTTATTACCAGCTGAGACTCACATGACCGTTTGGTTCTAAACCCATGTTGTTCATCGCAGAGTATGTTGTTTTGGTCAAAGTGGTCCATTATAGAGCTGTGTACTATGTGTTCCAGTAGCTTACATGAGATGGATGTCAAGGAAACTGGGCGGTAGTTTGCAGCTGTATGCTTTTCCCCTTTCTTAAAGACTGGGACTATGTTGGCTGTCCTCCAATCTTCTGGTACTGATCCCTGGTCCATTGACAGTTGGTAGTCTGGTCAGGTAAGGTGATAGTTGATCAGCCATATTCTTTAGGATGAAGGCTGGTATGCCATCCGGGCCAGTTGCCTTGAACGGTCTTAGTCCTCTAAGTAGCTTAGTGACACCATTCTGGCTGATGTTTATTGGTCTCATGGTTGGATATGGACTTGACCCTTTATCTGGCATGTTGTTAAGGTCTTCTTGGGTGTATACTGAGTGGAATTGAGTGTTTAGTATAGCAGCTTTTGTTGGTGTGTCGCTGTGTAGGTATCCATCTTTATTTTTTAGGGTAGTGATTCCTGACGATTCCTGTTTCCTACTCTTTATGTATGACCAAAATCTTTTAGGCTTCTTGTATAAATCATCACTGACTATGTTTTGCATGAATTTTGTATGCGCTCGTCTAGACTCTCTTTGAAGTTCAGCTTTTATGTTTTTATACCGCTTCCAGTCCTTTGTTGAGTTGGTGAGTTTAGCTTTAGAGTAAGCTCTTTGCTTCTGTTTGCTTAGACGTCTTATATTAGTTGGGTATTCATCCAGGGATGGCTCTGTCTAGCAAGTGATGCTTTTGTTGGTACGTGTTTTTCCATGGAATCCTTTAGAACCGAATTCATAACAGTGTGGCTGTGGACATTGATTGGCGCACTTTAATGTCCCATTGACTGGGACAGATTAGGTGAACGTTCGTCTATAACGCCCATTAATCACGACGTCCTTAATATAGACATTTAAACCCTGGGGTCACCAAAGGTTCTCAACTCCTATATAAAATAATTCGAAATACTAATCAGGAATTTGTGTTTTAATTTATATTGATTAATTAAACGTCCTTTACTTGTGTGTTTGTTATGTTTCGACAATCAATTTTCATAATATGATATCGCAAAGCCATGTTCTTTCAGAAAAAAAGAATGACTTACTGGCTTTAAAAGTTGCAATGCATGTATTGATCGATTATCTTTTTCGGATTTCAAAGCGATTTAACAATTCGAATTATGTCATCTTTTAACTTTTATCTGGTCTAATTTTATTTTAGAACGTATGCATAATCCACTTTCAAAAGCAGTTGTGCAAATACAAAACATATAGACAAAATATACTTCTGCCCTGTCATTTTCGTACTTGAAAGTTATTGGATAGTAAGAAATCTATTTGGATTAAACCTTGTGAAATTTGCATGCATTTACGTTATTGTATTGGCAACATGTATCATTTGGTGTTTATAGGAAACTTAAACTGTTCTGCTATACTGCTACTATACTTGTGAAAAATACTTGGCAACAGAAACGCATTCATCTTATAAATTTATATTAAAGTCGACCCAATTTACATAGAAATGGACGTCTTCGTGCATTTTGTGATCGCAACTAAAATATGTTCCGGACCTTTTGAGTATTTGGACAATACGCGCATGACCATACCCGTCATACGCGTACGGTCGGACCATACGTGTATGTTTGGACCATATGAGTATACGCGTATGGTCATGACATATGCGTATGGTCCAAATACTCATATGGTCCGGAACGCATACATGCTATTCTGTGCGTTGTTGGTCGTCTATTATTTTTTTCTTTTGTTGATGGATTTGACGTCTTTCTGTGAGTGATTATTTGTTCATGACTTTAAACTTACTTGCAAATAATTTAAAACCAAGACTTGAATAATAAAAATGTCCAAACAAACCATGATTTTTTTAAAAACATACAGCACATCCATTGAAGGCTTAAATTCGCCAGGTATTTAATTTCAACTTAGTGAGTTGACTAAAGTAATGTTGCGGACCATTTTTCAATTTTCATGCGGTATCCTTTTTTTTTCTCTCGCTCAACTTTTGTGTTGTTTTTTTTTCATGCCAAGACCTCTTGGAGATTTCATTCTATAAAGTGTGTATTTTGCTAATGGCCGAATGCCATACGGGGCCCAATAGCTTGCTAACGCCTGGTGGTCCCTGGGAAGAATCTGTCTGATTGTCTATCACACTACATATCTACATATTCTTATTTTAACATGCACTTATATCTATGATAAAAATGGGAATTGAATTGTCATTGAGACAACAACCCAACCAAAGAGAAAAAAAAGTCCAAGGCAACATGTAGATCTTTCGTATCAAGGCAATTGCTATAAATATATTTATTTCAGGTTAATAGTATCAGGCCATACTCAAGTTATAAAATAGATCTTGTCGTCAACTTTTGCAATTAGCTTCTATGTTTCTATAATGCACCGTTCATCTTTTTTGGGCTTCGACTTTTCCATTGGACAGACAATTTTGTTTTCGACTATTTTAAAAAGATGCATTTTTTTACAAAATCATACAAGTAAGGAGTCTGTGGCCTTTGGTAGTCTTGTATGTTTATTAATTTTTGTTTATTTATTTGTTTAGGATTTAAGTATGACGTACATTTTCACTGAACTAGTACACTTTTTATAATAGTTTTTCGCCGCATATCGCTCGGGCAAAAATAATCACGAATATAATGTTTACCCATGTTAAAACTACAATAAAGTATAGTTTGCATCAATTATTTCTTAAACCTATCATTTTTGTTGTCTGTGTTGAATTTGTGTGGCATTAAAAAAAGAGTATAAACTACACATTGCAACTTCCAACAAGAATACAAGATTTATTGATTTTAAAAATGCGACCAAAATTAAAAATTCGCTCGCAGCGGAAAAATTTCAACAGTTTGATTTTCATTGAAATAAAATAATTGTTATGATTTACACACCGTTTCTTTTTCCAATATAAATATTCGAACTATTTTGTTTGTTGTTTCTTTTATAAATTTACATCATTTTTAAAAAGACCACTTTGTGACTTCGATATTTAGTAGACTATAAAAGCGATGCTCATTATCTTTCTTCTGCTGTAAGTTTAATTCAATTATTTTGTGTCATAAATTAATTGCCATCTCGTATGTTTTAAATTTGAATGAAGAAGAGTCAGGTTGTTTAATACGTCAATGATACAAAAAAATATAACAAAAATAACTACAACAAATAAAATAAGGTGCAACATTCATTCTCCATGAAAAGAATACATCACATGGATGTTATTTTTGTAAGAAAAATACCAATTTCGTGAGAAGTTGTGTGTTGGACTTGAAGAGCCAAGGCAAACTGACAAATATCTGAATGAACGAACCGAGTTATGGTATAAAAAACAAAACAAAGCCCATATGGTTAGCATTGAATAAATAGTAGGCCACTCTGAAATGATCACGACGTAGAAGTTTTTGTTCTCTTAATCAATTGGATATTGGATATTTTCTGAAATAACGCGGGTCCCCATTAAATTAAAAGTTTGGTTTTTTTATACCATGAATAAACTTTTTATTTTATCATTACAAGTTTGATCGTTTATATCAATATACAATGTTATTTCCATTGTTTTATGCAATGAAGGTCTACATATAATAGTAATGCTGCAGCTGATTTAATAAGTTTATGTAAATAAATCGAAAAAAAAACTTCGGTTTTTTTATAGTACAATCTGAATAAAATTTGGATCTATTATAATTTTCATTCGCATAGTTCTGGACATAATATTCAATTTCATGATGCTTGATGTATAGGGAAAACGGAAGTATTAGTACATTTTCCCAGCATTAGGTTGGCCTTTTGTGTACCCAAGACAGGGCGAAGGAAGTCAACTTAAGAACGCTGTGATTGGATGTATTAAAGGGTACAAGTTATTTTTTTATTTATCTATTAATAACTGCAGTGTGTATATTTACAATATAAATTTTAGAATCTATTGAAATATTTTCTAGTGAATTATTCGAAAATATTGCATAATTAGTAAAGGTTGAATCAAGTGCATTTGGTTACTATGCAATTATTCTAAAAATAGTAAAATCACGTGAAGGCCGCGTGGAGTCTGCATGCACAAAGCGTGATAGATATTGTTCGGAACCAAATTGCGTTCTGAAATTCTCTTGACTTTTTATTACTTTAACATATTCCCAATCATTTATTTATTTAGTATATTGATATATAATAAAGCCTGACGAAAGTTCATTCTGTTGTTTCGGGATTGTTCTTAAATACTCGGATACATCGGGATTTTTCAATCTCTAAATTCTGAAAATCAAGTGAAGGCTGCTTGGAGTTTGCATGCAGCAAAAAAAGTGAAACCTTTGGGGGAACAACGTAAAAGTAGCATGTTCTGACAGAATATTAGACTTAAGTGAAATGTTTTTGACATCTCTTTTGAAAAAGGTCAAAATGGCTGCCGTTGATATGGACACAGCAAAATTTGAAAAGTGAACCATTTACGGCCTTCAACAATGAGAAAATCAAATGCATTATATTTAGTTAGAATTTGTTGAAAAAATATGAAAAGTGAAGCATTCACGGGCTTCAACAATGAGCGAAACCAAATGCATTATATTTAGAAGTTGCTTTAAAAAAATATGTAAAATGAAGCATTTTCGACCTTCACCAATGAGCTAATAGCAACTGTTGCCTAAAGAGTGTTTCAATGGAAGTCGCGAATTTCTGTATTCTTCCCATTATGATGTCATTGGTCTATTCTTTACTTTTGTTTAATTATTTTGTTAAAATTTCTTTATTTGTCTATTCTTTACTTTTGTTTAATTATTTTGTTAAAATTTCTTTATACTTTACCACCCTATTAGCCTTTATTTTTTATATTGGGGTATAAAAGCGTATAGTATGCAGTTACAGTTTAAGATGCCATAAATAAATTAATATAATTTCTGACACTTTAAATTCTGTTAATTAGATATTTATTTAGGCGCTCCATATAAATAACATGATAAGAATCAATCAAGTTCATATGGACAGGTTTCTCGGACATTTTTCTATAAATAGAGAATCAGGTGAAAGCTGCATGGGTTCTTATTATAGGACATTAATCACGACCAGGTCAAAAATGTTGCATAATTAGTAAAGGTTGAATCAAGTGCATTTGGTTACTATGCAATTATTCTAAAAATAGTAAAATCACGTGAAGGCCGCGTGGAGTCTGCATGCACAAAGCGTGATAGATATTGTTCGGAACCAAATTGCGTTCTGAAATTCTCTTGACTTTTTATTACTTTAACATATTCCCAATCATTTATTTATTTAGTATATTGATATATAATTTATTGATATCAGCTCTTGACATTAATATTCTTAAAAGTGAAACTGTTGTAAGTGATGGTATAACAATTATTTAAAACAAATTCCTTAAATGATTTGTGAAAAGAAAGTTTCATTTTATGTATCAAAATGTGAAACAAGTGATTATTTAAATCCCCACTTGAAGGCCTCCGATAGACTGAGTGAGCATAAAATTATCGCCAACGACAAACAAGTTATAGGTAAATGTTTCAGTAGAATTACTAATAAACGTTTTACCGTCGACCACACTGTTATAAATTTGATTCTATAATTTGTTTAATTGATGTCCACATGTTGTTAATGTCATCAAAGTTTGTCTTTTTGAAAGTATCAAATTGGCTGTCAAGGTGTTTCCCTATGCTATCCAAGTCTGCTTTCTTCCATAGGTATATTTTTCTCTTTGATGGTTTCGGTTTGTTGACATTTGCTGATATGTCCACAAGTACTATGTCGTGGTCACTATTTCCTATAGGTGGCAGTGTTTTACATCTCTCTATGTGTCCTGGATGGCTTGTAAACATCAGGTCGAGTATGTTGTTTCCTCTTGTGTTGTTGTTGTGTAATGGTGGTCACTTTGTTTACTTGTTTATTCTATCTATTTGGGGATATTGGTTAACTTTAGAATTACTTATAGTTCCGTAACTCTTTCTTCCGAGACCGGCCATGAAATTATCCTTGTCGGGACTTCCTGTTCTGGCACGTGCCCGGCCGGGCTCGTTGTCCCTAGGAACTATAAGTATGACGTCACTCACCGGGTTCTGGGCAGTCTACACTAAGGATTTAAAATGAGCAGACACTCATGCGATTTGGCTTGTAAATTATGGAACCTTTTGTAAAACAAGTAGACTAGCCACCACCGTATTTCAGTATATTTATTCATGTCAGAATCGTATGTTCAAATATGTTTGTCTTCAAATAAACATCTTGTTTATATTGACGTAGTTTTACGTACTTTGTCCGATATCCCAGAACTTGGGTAGACAACGGGAAAACGAAGCCAGTGGAAACTTCTACTCCCGTTACAGTTGTTTATTTGCTGGATTGACAAGTCAGCTGACATCTGTAAAAATGCTCGATTGATTGATTGTGGTAGTTGGTTACCTTTAATCTCATTTCTTTCCCAGCTGATATCAGGTAGGTTGAAGTCACCTCCAAGGAGGAATGTGCTCATTTCCAATTCATTCTTTGCGGCTATTAGTACGCCACCATAAGGGTCTTTTTCACGGTCACGTCTAATGATGTCGTATCCAAGTTCAGGTGGAAAAATTTCTCGATTACCAATTTTGTTTGATAGCCAAGTCTCTGTTCCGATAATTATATCAGGATTGGCGGTTTCTATAAGAATTGGTAGTTCAGTACGTTTGTTCTTAATACTTTGAAAGTTTATAATGAGAGTTCTTAGAGCTTTTTTGTTCTTGTTTCCAGTTTTTGCTTGTTTGACTCTTTTTGGCGATGATGAGGCTATGGGATCTGTCGTCTTGGTTGATTGATGATGACTTGCTCTCATTTGAGATGGACAGCATTGAAAAAGTGTTTTTGTCTGCTGAGTCAATTAGGTCATACAAAACAGTTGTATGGTTAGGTACATTACATACCATTCAATACCAAGAGACGGGGGTATTTGCTAATTTTGAGTATTCCTGGGTGTTTATTCCTGTACATGTAGCATGGTACCATGTGTCACATTCATCACATGCAAGGGCTTTCTCACCCCATTTACATGCCTTGGTGCATGTCCCACATGGATATTTAAGTTGGACGGGGCCTGGATTTAATTCAATTCCAGCAAGTACAAGTAGAAGTGTTCGATATAGGCTGGTATTATAGCTCTCACTAAATTTAATTGGATACCGGTGTATTTTGTTTACTCTGCACCAGTGAAATATGCCCGTGTATGGGTGGCAGTTATCTTTATGTGGTAGTGAAATATTGTTTGTTTGATCAGGGGCATGGTGTTCTGCTATTTGAGCGTTGTATCTTACCACCTGAATGAACAGTATTATCTGTAGTACTAATATAGGATTGCTACTCAGTGCCATGTTGTTTACATTTCTTTAACCGGAAGTAAACAAATTTCGGATTATCTCCCTTTGAATCAGCTGTTGTATTCAAATCTGACAAAGTCAAAAGTTTTTAATTTTGATCGGCTCCTGTAGATCACTTGTACAGTTCGAATTTGAGATGATTATCAATATAAAATAAGTTTTGAAACTGTTTGTAGCTCCAAAAGTAATGCTAAATAGTGATTTCAGAGAAAAAAAATCGCTGTCAAGGAAAAGCGTCCTGTCTGTTCGAGCATGCGCACTTTCGATACAAATAAACAAAAATCTTGGAAATCTTGAACAGAGACCATACCCGGAGTTAAGAAGCAGTAGCCAAAATAATCATTGCTAAATGTTAGCTTGCTGGTGGAGGGAAATTCCTCGATTTTTTACTTATCATCTAATTATGTTCATCTTAACATAAAAAACACATTTGCAAAGTTTTAAATTTATATTCCTTCTAATAACGGAGAAAATCAAGTATCTGTAACTTTTTTGGTTGAATTCTCGAGTGGGTCGTGACGTATTAGCCCGATTTATTGAATGCTGGGGAAAAATAAAATCTGTTTAACTCTTATAGCTTATCGACAATATACGTAATTAAAAGCGCACAGCTGACGAATGGTCGTAGTTATTAACGACAATGTAATAATGAACGAAAATGAATATGCATATACCGTTTTGTATTGATTGAATTAAACTCCTATAAAATTATCTCTAGTAAATGTTTTTGAATAAATTTAATTAATTATTGTTGAGATTTTATTCATAAAATATTTATTGAACATTTTTACTGATATTGAACTGAAAATATTTTGAGTTCTATTTACCGTTATTGTTTTGATAATCATTTCAATGAAACTAATGTGTGAGCAGAGTGTGTATATTATTTTGTAAAGGTCACTGTATATTTCTCGGCTTGAGGTCAATTCGTTTACCTTGTAGCTATTTAGCCGCAGGTGTGAGTTCAAGCGTACACAGGTATAAATGTTATTATTTGGAAAGGATAAACAGACAGGATTAGAAAGAGTATGATGTCACGATGTTAATACACTAAGATTTAATACACGATGAGAATAAAGATTCAATAATTAAATTGTGTAAATTAATTGAAAATAAAATTCAGATTCGTAAATCCGAAAATGTATAAAAATAAAAGGAAACATTTTTTTATTACTTTTTTAGCGGCAATTGGCGTAAAGATTCAAATATGAAGTAAAAAATAGTAGTTTTAATCTTTAATAAAAACTAAATGCAATATTACCCAATTTGATATACCATTGTACATCTGTTTGGTTAATTGACTTTACCGGAATTTCATAACTTGTATTCAAATCTGGCTGTGTTTAAATGCTAATAAAACTGTTGCAACTTTGAAGTTTTTAATCGACAAAAAAATACAACATACATGATTTTTTTTTAGTTTCTTTTTAACATTTTATTCTTACATAATTAAATTCATTTGACAATCATTCACACAAACTTTTTGTGAAAAAATACCAATTATCTAAGTTAAGGCATTATTTTTTTTAAGGATTTTTGAGGATTTTTTTTTTTAATTCTATGATAATATTTGTGCAATGTTGAACATGATAGCCATCATTAATCCAAATAAGTCATACAGTAGTTGTAATAAAAGTTATATTTTAGTCATGCATAACTGATATTGACGAATTTGAAATAGTTCGTTCATACATAGTTGTTCTTGAAACAATCATTATTAGTATACATGTAAGTTTCCTGACGTATGAGAGCCACTGAGGATGAGCTCCAGAGAAAGCAGACTAGAAGCGTTTCGTTCGTTTGTTTGTTGGGATGGAGAGGAAATGCAACCGCTTGTACAGATAAACGACTGAATTACCATACAAGCATTTATAGTCAACACAATCAGAAACAGTTCCCATCGTTAGACGGGGAATATGACGGCTTTCAAGAATGAACAAGTGACATGTCTAACTCGAACCGTTAGAAAACGGACTATCGACATCTACCGCTTGTTCTTGATATTTGAAATTGTATGCATATATACGTATACGTTTATGATAGTGATGAGTTCTTGTGTCTGACAAAAACTAAATTCCTTCATGGTTATATCTTGCCATACGTTTATATTGGTTTGTAAGGTGATTACTCAAAATCGTTATTTGAAAATCATGTTTGTGAGATGTATATTCATTTCAATACAGAAATTTCGTCTATATATTTCACAAGTGTATAACACGGAGAAGCTCTGAAGGTCCATTACTCCCATTTTGTTTGGGTGTGAACCATCGATGTTGACAGCAATATCAAAGAATAAGATGATGATGGTAGAAAGAACTATGGGCGTCATGTGGCAAATATTACATGCATATCGGACAATGAGTTGTCAAATGTATGAAAAGATTTCCAATACCACCATATTATTGAGAAGGAATATTTACATGCTATACTCTCGTACTAGTATTACAGGGTTCTTGTGGCGTTCACCATAGACACACATCTTTTTAACGATGTTTTAAAAAAGACAGAACCAATTTAATGTCATATTTCCCTATTTTTTAAATATAACTAAAAGTCTTTCATCTGACAAGAATACCCCTATTTAGCGGACAAGTAATGTATTCTTTTTTCTGTTATTGAATACCAAGAAAGAAAAAAATAATTCCGAAATTAATTTGAAACTTTGATACTCAAAAGTTTCCCAGCAAAATATTCACATCCCTTCGGGATAATTAGTGTTCGTCCAGTGGCATATATAACAATTGTGATGACGAATTCCTTCCTTTGTTCGAGAACAATCTTATTGAAATATAAATCTGTATCTTATTTTAATTTGTAGGATCCTTTACTATAGAAAATTAAGCTGATCTGTAACAATAACATCTTCATGCCTTATATATCATATACTGTAGTACGCCGCTAGATTAAAACTGACGTGGAAAGGTAACATATGGCCACCGAAAGTTTTTTTTTTTGAGAGCCCAGGTGGTCGTGTGGTCTAGCGTGACGGCTGCAGTGCAGGCGATTTGGTGTCACGAAATCACAATAGCATGGGTTCGAATCCCGGCGAGGGAAGAACCAAAAATTTGCGAAAGCAAATTTACAGATCTAACATTGTTGGGTTGATGTTTAGACGAGTTGTATATACATTATGTACAGTGTACACAGCCATGTATCACCATCATTGATGGCGATCCGATGGATACATCTGGTGTAGGGTTGTCACTGACTCAGACGTACTTATACCGTTTCGATCCCTAACATCACTGAAGAGACATTTATTGTCGAAATCCGGATCTGGTGTACTAAAATATATTGACACCGTATGTTTGTGGCATAACATCGCGGCCACAAGTTTAAAAAGTTTTCTGTTTAGTTTTAAATTTATTTTAAGATCCTTTTTGTTACATCTTGTGATCAATTTTATTTGGCAATCGCCAATGGCAGTCAGCAGGGTTCAAGAACATCAGTTGTTCGACCTGTTAGTCAAATGCGTTTTGTTTAATTATACTTTTTCACGCTTTCGGTCTTTTGGAAAATGTTGTTTGTGCTGTTTTTAGACCCTTCTACAACGAAATTTGTTTGACATGCACACGTATAAAAATTGCGGTTTTTATCCAACGCAGTCATAGGTTTGATACGTAGTTTTCAATTTAGACTCGTTTATATTTTTTGTTTGGGCATGTATCATATTTTCCCTCCGGTTTATATGATCCGTTCATCCTATATATTGACTCTTAAAATTCAAGAGTTTATCTAAAAATTAGGGTACTTTTTCTAAAAATGAGTATACTCTTAATATGGCCTTCCAAATACCGTTTCGATCCCTAACATCACTGAAGAGACATTTATTGTCGAAATCCGGATCTGGTGTACTAAAATATATTGACACCGTATGTTTGTGGCATAACATCGCGGCCACAAGTTTAAAAAGTTTTTCTGTTTAGTATTAAATTTATTTTAAGATCCTTTTTGTTACATCTTGTGATCAATTTCATTTGGCAATCGCCAATGGCAGTCAGCAGGGTTCAAGAACATCAGTTGTTCGACCTGATAGTCAAATGCGTTTTGTTGAAATATACTTTTTCACTTTTTTGGTCTTTTGGAAAATGTTGTTTGTGCTGTTTTTAGACCCTTCTACAACGAAATTTGTGAAACATGCACACGTATAAAAATTGCGGTTTTTATCCAACGCAATCATAGGTTTGAACGTAGTTTTTTATATTTTTTTGTTTTGGCTTTGTATCATATTTTCCCTCCGGTTTATATGATCCGTTCATCCTATATTGACTCTTTAAATTCAAAAGTTTATCTAAAAATTAGGGTACTTTTTCTAAAAATGAGGATACTCTTAACATGGCCTTCCAAATACCGTTTCGATCCCTAACATCACTGAAGAGACATTTATTGTCGAAATCCGGATCTGGTGTACTAAAATATATTGACACCGTATGTTTGTGGCATAACATCGCGGCCACAAGTTTAAAAAGTTTTTCTGTTTAGTATTAAATTTATTTTAAGATCCTTTTTGTTACATCTTGTGATCAATTTTATTTGGCAATCGCCAATGGCAGTCAGCAGGGTTCAAGAACATCAGTTGTTCGACCTGTTAGTCAAATGCGTTTTGTTGAAATATACTTTTTCACTTTTTTGGTCTTTTGGAAAATGTTGTTTGTGCTGTTTTTAGACCCTTCTACAACGAAATTTGTTAAACATGCACAGGTATAAAAATTGCGGTTTTTATCCAACGCAATCACAGGTTTGAACGTAGTTTTCAATTTATACTCGTTTATATTTTTTTGTTTGGGCTTTGTATCATATTTTCCCTCCGGTTTATATGATCCGTTCATCCTATATTGACTCTTTAAATTCAAGAGTTTATCTAAAAATTAGGGTACTTTTTCTAAAAATGAGGATACTCTTAATATGGCCTTCCAAATACCGTTTCGATCCCTAACATCACTGAAGAGACATTTATTGTCGAAATCCGGATCTGCTGTACTAAAATATATTGACACCGTATGTTTGTGGCATAACATCGCGGCCACAAGTTTAAAAAGTTTTCTGTTTAGTTTTAAATTTATTTTAAGATCCTTTTTGTTACATCTTGTGATCAATTTTATTTGGCAATCGCCAATGGCAGTCAGCAGGGTTCAAGAACATCAGTTGTTCGACCTGTTAGTCAAATGCGTTTTGTTGAAATATACTTTTTCACTTTTTTGGTCTTTTGGAAAATGTTGTTCGTGCTGTTTTTTAACCCTTCTACAACGAAATTTGTTAAACATGCACACGTATAAAAATTGCGGTTTTTATCCAGCGCAATCATAGGTTTGAACGTAGTTTTCAATTTATACTCGCTTATATTTTTTTGTTTTGGCTTTGTATCATATTTTCCCTCCGGTTTATATGATCCGTTCATCCTATATTGACTCTTTAAATTCAAGAGTTTATCTAAAAATTAGGGTACTTTTTCTAAAAATGAGTATACTCTTAATATGGCCTTCCAAATACCGTTTCGATCCCTAACATCACTGAAGAGACATTTATTGTCGAAATCCGGATCT
This sequence comes from Mytilus trossulus, assembly GCF_036588685.1. Lineage (NCBI taxonomy): Eukaryota > Metazoa > Mollusca > Bivalvia > Mytilida > Mytilidae > Mytilus > Mytilus trossulus. The sequence continues at coordinate 11,918,858 of NC_086378.1, forward strand.
GGTGTACTAAAATATATTGACACCGTATGTTTGTGGCATAACATCGCGGCCACAAGTTTAAAAAGTTTTTCTGTTTAGTATTAAATTTATTTTAAGATCCTTTTTGTTACATCTTGTGATCAATTTCATTTGGCAATCGCCAATGGCAGTCAGCAGGGTTCAAGAACATCAGTTGTTCGACCTGATAGTCAAATGCGTTTTGTTGAAATATACTTTTTCACTTTTTTGGTCTTTTGGAAAATGTTGTTTGTGCTGTTTTTAGACCCTTCTACAACGAAATTTGTTAAACATGCACACGTATAAAAATTGCGGTTTTTATCCAACGCAATCATAGGTTTGAACGTAGTTTTTTATATTTTTTTGTTTTGGCTTTGTATCATATTTTCCCTCCGGTTTATATGATCCGTTCATCCTATATTGACTCTTTAAATTCAAAAGTTTATCTAAAAATTAGGGTACTTTTTCTAAAAATGAGGATACTCTTAACATGGCCTTCCAAATACCGTTTCGATCCCTAACATCACTGAAGAGACATTTATTGTCGAAATCCGGATCTGGTGTACTAAAATATATTGACACCGTATGTTTGTGGCATAACATCGCGGCCACAAGTTTAAAAAGTTTTTCTGTTTAGTATTAAATTTATTTTAAGATCCTTTTTGTTACATCTTGTGATCAATTTATTTGGCAATCGCCAATGGCAGTCAGCAGGGTTCAAGAACATCAGTTGTTCGACCTGTTAGTCAAATGCGTTTTGTTGAAATATGCCTTTTCACTTTTTTGGTCTTTTGGAAAATGTTGTTCGTGCTGTTTTTAGACCCTTCTACAACGAAATTTGTTAAACATGCACACGTATAAAAATTGCGGTTTTTATCCAACGCAATCATAGGTTTGAACGTAGTTTTCAATTTAGACTCGTTTGTATATATATATATATATATATATAAGTACGTCTGAGTCAGTGACAACCCTACAACAGATGTATCCATCGGATCGCCATCAATGATGGTGATACATGGCTGTGTACATAATGTATATACAACTCGTCTAAACATCAACCCAACAATGTTAGATCTGTAAATTTGCTTTCGCAAATTTTTGGTTCTTCCCTCGCCGGGATTCGAACCCATGCTACTGTGATATCGTGACACCAAATCGCCTGCACTGCAGCCGTCCCGCTAGACCACACGACCACCTGGGCTCTCAAAAAAAGAGCTTTCGGTGGCCATATGTTACCTTTCCACGTCAGTTTTAATCTAGCGGCGTACTACAGTACATGATATATAAGGCATGAAGATGTTATTGTTACAGATCAGCTAAATTATCTATAGTAAAGGATCCTACAAATTAATGTAAGATACAGTCACAGAAAATAATTATATTCATAAGTACGTCTGAGTCAGTGACAACCCTACAACAGATGTATCCATCGGATCGCCATCAATGATGGTGATACATGGCTGTGTACATAATGTATATACAACTCGTCTAAACATCAACCCAACAATGTTAGATCTGTAAATTTGCGTCGTGTGGTCTAGCGGGACGGCTGCAGTGCAGGCGATTTGGTGTCACGATATCACAGTAGCATGGGTTCGAATCCCGGCGAGGGAAGAACCAAAAATTTGCGAAAGCAAATTTACAGATCTAACATTGTTGGGTTGATGTTTAGACGAGTTGTATATACATTATGTACACAGCCATGTATCACCATCATTGATGGCGATCCGATGGATACATCTGTTGTAGGGTTGTCACTGACTCAGACGTACTTATGAATATAATTATTTTCTGTGACTGTATCTTACATTAATTTGTAGGATCCTTTACTATAGATAATTTAGCTGATCTGTAACAATAACATCTTCATGCCTTATATATCATGTACTGTAGTACGCCGCTAGATTAAAACTGACGTGGAAAGGTAACATATGGCCACCGAAAGCTCTTTTTTTGAGAGCCCAGGTGGTCGTGTGGTCTAGCGGGACGGCTGCAGTGCAGGCGATTTGGTGTCACGATATCACAGTAGCATGGGTTCGAATCCCGGCGAGGGAAGAACCAAAAATTTGCGAAAGCAAATTTACAGATCTAACATTGTTGGGTTGATGTTTAGACGAGTTGTATATATATATATATATATACATTATGTACACAGCCATGTATCACCATCATTGATGGGGATCCGATGGAGACATCTATTGTAGGGTTGTCACTGACTCAGACGTACTTATGAATATAATTATTTTCTGTGACTGTATCTTACATTAATTTGTAGGATCCTTTACTATAGATAATTTAGCTGATCTGTAACAATAACATCTTCATGCCTTATATATCATGTACTGTAGTACGCCGCTAGATTAAAACTGACGTGGAAAGGTAACATATGGCCACCGAAAGCTCTTTTATGAGAGCCCAGGTGGTCGTGTGGTCTAGCGGGACGGCTGCAGTGCAGGCGATTTGGTGTCACGATATCACAGTAGCATGGGTTCGAATCCCGGCGAGGGAAGAACCAAAAATTTGCGAAAGCAAATTTACAGATCTAACATTGTTGGGTTGATGTTTAGACGAGTTGTATATATATATATATATATATATATATATATTAAGGGAAAAAAGGGGTCCAATGGTTTTATCTTGTAATCAACTTTTAATTTTGACAAGTTTTTTACTTTTTAAATTTGTCAGTCGCAGTTAAATATCATACATGTATGTACATGTAATATTAGCAAATCTAGTACAAACTAAGTTATTATTTACAGATTGTCTTGGAGTCTCCTCCACTGCTAAAAATCTGTATTATTTAGGTGTCAAAACAGATATATACTAGTCTAGAATGTATTGTAATCTTCATCCTGGGGGATTCTAGAAGTTGCCTAATTTATGAGTATCGTACGCTGTATGTTTAGGTGCCGTTTGTTATTTTAGGCTGGTGCTTTATGAGGAACTTTTCATTTGCATAAAATCATTGGCCCTCCTGGTTGCTTGGCAACACTGGATTCCAAATTATGGTTGTTATTTATTATGAAAATTATAGTACAGGTTGAATTTCAGTAACGTTAGCATGAACGCTGGGACGATTTGAAATGTTTATGCTTTTAATTATGAGGGTATCTAGATGTTGTTAAGCACTTGTTTTTGTTTTGTTTTTTGTGTAACACAGGTCATCCAAATGGGTTGGAGATCCAATACTGACACTTAATATAGGGTTTTACAGAAGTATTATTATATTTCTTGATTTATTATGCTTTAAATTGTATTCGTATTACTATATAGCATATACTTTCATGTAGCTATTGGCCGTACAGAATTGTAGGAGATTTTTAATGTTTGATGTTTTAATAGTAGAATCTTCAATAGTAAGCATGTTATTGTAGCAGACTGATATCCTCTAGATGGGGTTGACTTAGGTCTAGGCATGGAAATGAATTTTTGTGGTGGCATATTTGTCGCATGTTAAAAGTTAACTCAGTTATATATTAAGGAAACTGAAAGGATCCAACATATTTTTGTCGAGCCTGCAACTTTTGTTGCAGAAAGCTTGACATAGGGATAGTGATGCGGCGGCGGTGTTGACTCACTTCTTAAAAAGTTTAATATTTTAGAAGGTAGAAGACCTGGATGCTTTATACTTTGTATATAGATGCCTCATGTTACGAACTTTCCGTCAGTCACATGTCCTTGACCTCATTTTCATGGTTCAGTGACTTAAGATTTTTTGTAATGTTAAATTCTCTCTTATTATAAGTAATTGAATAACTATATTTGGTATGTGCGTACTTTGAAAGGTCCTCATGCCTGTCAGACAGTTTTCACTTGACCTCGATCTCATTTCATGGATCAGTGAACAAGGATAAGGTAGCAATAAACAGTTAGGAAAAATACTAAAATTTGCCTTTATGAATTTTACCATCCCCTTTTCATTGCTTTCTTGCAATATCAAGCTTACTGTTTGTGTCATATAGGGGCATATGTATGTAATCAGAACCTTCCATAGATTTTATTTCCAGTATATAAAATGGCAAAATATAATTTCTTTTTGGTGTATCCATGGCAACAATCTGCATTTATTTGTTATAAAATATTGCAAAAGGGGGGGGGGGGGGGGAAAGATGTCACATATTCCCCAAAAATTTGGCTAAAAGTAGAATTTCAATCGCTTGAAGTAATACCTTTTCTGAAACTGTGTACCTATATCATTCAGCAAATCCAATGAAAATCATATGTCTTTCATCTCTTTTTTTTGTAAAATTGCGTCAAAAAGTGTAGAAAAAGAGTGTTTGTAAACAGTACATTAATTTCTGGACCGATGACCGGTCAAGCTATGAAAATACGGACTGTCAAACGGAAAACAGCCCATAAAACATGTAAAAAATAGTCTTAATACTCTTATAAACCATCTTTGAAGGCTAAATTAGCACTCATCTGTCTAAAAATTAATTTTATTACACAATAACTTTCCTATTTAAAAAATCCACAGGGGCCATAATGCGAAACTCAACTCCTAACTGTGTATTGCTACCTAAGTTTTTCGTGGTCAAGTCCATATCTCGGATACTATAAGCAATAGGTCTGGTGTATGGAAGGACTGTAGGGTATACATGTCCAACTGTCAGGTGTCATCTGACCTTGACCTCATTTTCATGGTTCGGTGGTTATAGTTGGGTTTTGGGGTTATGGTCTGTTTTTCTTATACTATATGCAATAGGTCTACTATAATTGGTGTATGGAATGATTGTAAGGCGTAAATGTCTAGCGGTAACTATAGGTAAACTTGAAAACCCGCCCTCCCACTCCTTTTTTTGAACAAGATACTGCTCTTTTGTATTTATTTTTCAGGTTTGTGTCGGTGATGATGGTGATACAGATTTGACTATTGATGTTAACTCGTTTGCTGTTGAGAAAAATGACTTTTATTTGAACTTTGAGAATCATAAATATATTCCCGTAAATGGCAGAATTCGCTGCATAGAATCTTAAGGTTAACTATGAAATTTTAGGTTTTTGGATAATACAGACTACACTTGTGTATCCCACGGTGTTTTCTAAATTTGAAGCACCCGTGTATCCCACTGTGCACCTTTACATTTTAATATATCTATCTATCTATCTATCTACAGGGTTGCCATATTATCTTCGGGTAACCAATCATTTATCTTTATCGGACCACAGATAAATTATCACGTTGTGATTGGTTAAACGCCGTCACGTGGTGACCCCCTATGAGACCGTATGGGGTTAGTAAGTTTCATATGGGGTTCGTGACGCGTTAATGGCGACGTCATCCATTAATGTTGTTGTGTTTCATTGTTTATTTTTCAACAAAACGCCACAGAAAAAGTCCAGCGTCCGATAAATTCGTTATACGGTTAACTACTGACCCCCTACGGATCCATAGAGGGTGAATAAAATTCATAGGGGACTCGGCCTCCGGCCTCACCCCCTATGGATTTTACTCACCCTCTATGGATCCGTATGGGGTCAGTAGCGAACCATATAACTTATAATCTACAATACATCTATCTACCTATATATATAGAATAAAGGACTTTTTGTTTTTGATACTGACTTTATCACAGTAAAATATCAGGTGAGCCCGAAGAGCGAGCCTGATATTTTCTGTGATAAAGTCAGTATCAAAAACAAAAAGTCCTTTATTCTGTTTATCGGTAATTTAAAAAAAAATAAAAATCACTACAATAATAACGAAAATAACAAACAAACTTCTTTTTCGCGTCGAATCACGGCGAATCACACTTGACGTCACAGGCTGCATTACGTCATTTGAAATTTTGTCACAGTGCAGTAAATATGGCGTTCTCTTGCAAAAGTTATTGAAAAGGAATTATTGCATGCGTTTCAGTCAGTAATATTCTGCTTTGGACATGACACTAACAATGGCAAATATAATGGTAGCAAACCGGTAAGTCAAGTTTCTTTATTTTTACAAAGCATCATCATAGTCATAGTCAGAAATAAGAATAATACGATATGAATCAGCAGATTTTTCATAGATCATTATTTTGAGTTCAACGACAAGTTTTAATTATATTTTACTTATTCTAGTGAATAGAATTACATAATTTTTTCATTATTCGCTCAGTGTTCATCATGAACACGATCACATTGATATCAAATAATTGTAAGAACGCACTGTGAGGAGATATTTATACAGGACACCCCCCCCCCCTCCCCCTTTTCCCCGAAGCAATGTAAGCTCATTTCCTGTCGACTTCATATTAATTATTTCAAACAATTTCATAGACATCACTTTAATAACTATTAGCTTATAATTCTTGTCATGTTTATTTATCACCACGGACCAGAAATAGGAAACTTAAGAGTTTAAAGGCCTTTAATTTCAGAAGCTAATTTAGGGGAAGGTGACCCGGGTCACAGTCACCCCTTATAAAGGCTACAATTCTGGTCAAAGCAGAATTTTATAGTTTGGCGCCCCGGTTATACTCCCCTTTTAAAAATTTATCCTACAAATTGTAGATCCGCATACATGAAGATTACGGTTCACTTTTTTGTTCTTTGTTCTATGAATATATATCTGTTTTATTGACAATGAAACGACATTTTTTAAATTGTGTATGATAGTCCCACAAAAATGTCAAAAATGCGTAAATTTCAGGTTTTTTCCAGCTTCTCTGCCGATGATGCGATAGCGGTACCTTTTTGGTCACTATTTATGTGTTGCGTTTTAATATATGAATTGTAACACTTTATAGTGACTGAACAGGTAAAACAAATACTTCTCAAGAAAAAGAAATCTACTTAGAACAGCACCAGGCTATGAATATTGGTATTGTATGGATAAAAACTCGGATTGGAATCAAGGACGGTATGTTAGTTGTACTAACTTCATATATCAAGTATATTTTTTTATATGCATTTTCTGTTCACAATTTCACAAAAATCATTATAAACGATGTCAAATATTTTAATCGCCAAAAATATCGTGCGTTTCTGCGAAAAAAAATTACGCGCAATTTTGTGAATGAAAGGGGATAGTAGATCCTTACGCGTAGCATTCGCGCATGTCATTTGCGTACCTAACCTAATAATTTTAATATCACGGCCAGTCACGGGGGGGGGGCTCTTCCTATATAAAGGTATATACATATGTGCCGCTGGAATGGGTCCCTTTTTTGATCCGTCAAATATATCAATGGGGTGCAATTTTACCGAGGAAATATATCAATAGGTAGTAATTGACCGATGTATAATAAGATTATATATGCATATAGGTACTATTTGAGCTGATAAATATATGAATGGGTTTTGATTTCGCTGTGAAATATATGTATAGGTAGGGATTTCACAATTATTCAATATATGAATGGGGGTGTTTTTAAAATCCCAGCTGCACACCTGTACCCAAAATCCCATGTTGAGACCCCCCCCCCCGTGCGGCCAGTCCACTGATACTGACATTATCAGCGAGTACACATCAAAGGGAAAATGTACAAATTACCGATAAATATATATATTATATGAATCTATCATATTATGAATAAAAGCTGTGGCCAGATATCGCCAAACCATATATGTATTTTGTTTTAATGGCACCATCTGAGATAACCCACTATATGGAATTCCAAGACTGGAAAGAAATCCTTTTACTAATTATTTTAACAGAAGTTAGTATATATATATAGATTTCCGATATTATTTTTTAAAGTCATATGAACCCTCAAATTAAAAAAATGATGCATTTGTTTTTTATAACTAAACGGATAGTTTTTATTATAAAACTTATGTACATATACTTTTTTTTTCTGTAGAAAATTCTGTTATTTGTCCTCATTTAAAAAGAAATTTATTTTTGTTTTAATTGCTTAATTCCAGTATATTTTCGTATGCAAAGTGACCTTAGCGTTACCCTTATCGTAAAAATCCGGTGATCGCAATATACGCATGGATCTGTCACTAAAATAAACTATTATCTGATTTAACATGTTATACACGTGCTCAATATCCATGCTTCTTTGTTGATTGTTTACTATAATGTCACATTATTTTGTGACAATCGATAAAGTTCGGCCTCAAAACACAACAATTAAGTAGCTGCCATATTTTCACATCATATAAACAGAAAGAGAGAAAACAAAATGACGATTATACGATATGTTTTGGTAAAAATGATAAAATCGTGCACACAAGACTAAGTTTTTGATATAAAAAAGCATTGGTTTAGGAATTGGATAATCATTATTTTTTACCAGTCACTCGTTTCATGTGACATTAATTACTTTTAATTTAAATATTCTTGTATAATTTTTCTTTCTTCTCTATAGAGTCTTGCATGTGCTGATGTTAGTGAGGGAACATAATAATATGGAACAGGTTTTGTTTTTAACTTTAACATTTTACCGTTTCAATGAGGTCAATTTTATATGTTAAAATGGTTCTTATTCTACTATGTTTTCTAAAATAGCCTGCCCCTAAAAAAATGCCAACTTATCTATGCTTTACGTATATCAAGATACAACAGGCAAACATTAGATAAACTATGAATGTGCTTTATGTTTAGGATTTATTTGCCAGTGCAATTTCAGGGGAAATAAATCTTAATTACATACCGTTCGTTGCAACGGTTTGTTGAAGGTAAAATCGAGTACACACAATATCGTTTGTTATAGATATGTATCATATCTACATGATAATTATACCAAGTTGTAGATAAAAATCATCCAAATTATGTATATAAAGATTCATTAAACATACATTGACATTAAGGGCATATACATATATATTGAAGGCCGTACCTTGACCTATAATGGTTTACTTTTATAAATTGTTATTTAGATGGAGAGTTGTCTCATTGGCACTCATACCACATCTTCCTAAATCTATATATGAATTAATTTCAAAAGTCAGGGGCGTAGCTAGGTATTCAGTCAACTGTAGACACCAAACGGCAGGGGGTCTGGGGGCGCTCAAGGCCCCCAGTAGCCTGGTAGGGTTTTTTTTTTGGGGGGGGGGGGGCGAAGCCACCCGACGGAAAACGGTTTTCAGCATTTTAGCTGCAAAATTTAATGTACAAAAATATTAAATTTACTGGTTATTTGATCATGATAATTATAATTTACATGATGATTGAAAAGTTCGAAGAATTATGAATAATCAGTCACCATAACATCTGACTGGTGAATTAGATAACGCAGTACAATCGGAAATATGAAAAAAAACATATTTATAATATGCATTGCCCAGCGTAGATCAGCGTATCCCTTTAATCATGGAAGTATCAATATAATACTTCCATGCTTTAATTAAGCAGTATACCCTGTTTGGTATAATATTTTCATATCTATTCCGTTCTGATTGATATACATATTAAGCTTAAACTTAATAATAGTAAATATTGTGACGATCCTTTATTAAAAAAAAATTAGCCACGGAAACACTGATATTACTACGGTATATAATAAAACTATCCTTTTGGCTAGACAAAAACCATCAATCTTTTGATTCTTAAACCTTCACCCTAGCCACACAAACACATACACACATCGTCGATGCCTAATGCAAAAGTTCTGTTCTGTTCGTACTATCGTAACAAAGTTCATTTTGTCCAGGCGTGACTACGTATTTATACATCCTGCACGGCAAGTCGGGTAAAGACAAAGTGGAAAGCTAGTTGAAAACTAACAACAACTGTTACTAATTGAAAAACTCATGTGTCTAAGCCGTTCATTCAAGTTTCTGTTGATAGAAGTATATGATCTGAACCAAAGTCCTAGTTTATAGTTTCTATATAAGGTAAAATCATAAAACACATTCAATTTTATATCCAATATTTCATTCACTAATACCCCAGTCCCACTAGGCCACGATCGTACTACGATCATCAAAATTTGCATTTTTTTCACAGATCTTAGTGCGCTCTCAATACGCTTCTACTACGACCTGATTTCGCCACGACCGCACCACGATTGTTTTGAACATGTTCAAAGTTTGCCACGCTCATCACAATCGTGTAGATCGCAGTTAGGTTGTATAACGGTCGTGGTGAGGTCTTCAAGATTGTGATGAGCGTGGCAAACTTTGAACATGTTCAAAACAATCGTGGTGCGGTCGTGGCGAAATCAGGTCGTAGTAGAAGCGTATTGAGAGCGCATTAAGATCGTAGTAAGATCGCAAAGGTCTCTGTACCATCGTAGTGAGAGCGTAGCGAAAGCGTGATTCTTTTCGGAGAAACTGCGCTACGATCTCATTGCGACGTTATTACGACCTCACTACGACCATCACGTTCTCACCGCGACCAAACTACGCTTCCACTACGACTATGTCAGGCTGTTCACGACCATAGTACGATTCTAGCACGCCCTTGCCGTCCTCATCACGCTCATCTTACGACCTGACTACGTTCATACTACGACCATTATTCTAATTGTCATTTTATATCTTGCTGTTCGGTATAAGCCAAGACTCCGTGTTGACGGCCGTATCTTGGCCTATAATTGCTACTTTTAAAAAGTGTTACTTGGATTGAGAGTTGTCTCATTGTAACTCATACCACATCTTCTTATATCTATTGACACATCTGTTTCATATCTGATATCGTTCACTAAAATATCGTCATTTCAGCTGTATGGACCAGCAATATGTTGTAATTTAGGTCGGATTGGTCGGTCCGACATCTCTACTTGATAAAGATTCGTTACTATGATATCAGAGCTCCATCTGCCTCTACATCAACCCTAACACCACGTCCACGTGTTCTAGTAGATTTTGATGGCATGACTGTATTTTTTTCTCGAGAAATCTACGTATTGAAGGAATGATACTGTATTGATATGGAACACGATGTTGACGTTATTTCTGGGAGCGTAGTAAGATCGCGGTTTGAACGTAGTGTAATCGTGGTAAGAACGTGCTATAATCGCAGTAGAAGCGTGGTAAGATCGTGTTGCAATCGGATAACTCGTGGTATGGTCGTAGTGAGAACGTGATGAGCGTAGAAAGATCTTGATAAGCGCAGAAAGGTCGCAGAATAAGCGCGGTGAGAACGTGTTATAATCGTAGCGGGATCGTTGTAGAAGCGTAATGAGGACGTAGTAGCATCGTGAAAGCAACGAAAATTTACATTTTCATGCCGCTCATACCGCGACTTTACCACGATCTGAATTTAATTTAGATCGCGGTGAGCGTGGTGCGATCGTGGTCTAGTGGGACTGGGGCTTAAGAACGGGAGACTGGTGTACACATGACATTCGATAATCAAAAGTTTTAACAACTTCACTGACGTTCATCTATACATATTAACGTTGTTTATTTTAAAATTACTAAACTATATATAAAAATATTAATTTTCGCGAACCATTTAGTTCACGGAAATTCCAAAATATGGCATCAGTAAGGAGAGTTGTGCAAATAATGTGAATACACAAAACCCCCATCCAAATTATCTCTAGCTAAAAGTATTCATCTTTTTCTATTTTATATGTACTAACAATATTCAATTTTTCTATAATTTCGATTAATATATTCCAAAATCTTGAGTAAAAATAGATCGAATACCCCAAATAAACATTGTCTGATTGGTTGAAGTACTGTGGCGTCGATGCTTAGTATAATAAGCCTCGATGTAAAGCACACGCTTCACGGGAATAAAGAGAGTTTTACAAATAATGTGAATACACAGATCCTCCATCCTATTTATATTTTGCTGGAAATGTTGCAGTGTTCATCATTTCTGTTTTGATTCTGCTCACAACATTCCATTTTTTCTATAATTCCGATTTAAATATGTAGAACCCGCAATAAAAATAGATGGCCTCAATCACGTGGCCTCAATGATTTAATAGCAACGCAAAAAATTCCATTAATCATGTTGTACTTTGTTACCAGTCGGAACTACTCGGCCTTTCTGGTTGCACGAAGTGAATAGCCGAGTAGTTCCGATTGACGATGTTACATAAGCCAAATCACACATACAGATCTTTGCGCTCAAATGTAATTCTTGGTGAAGTATACACTACAGGTAACTTCGTTTACGAAAATTTATACACACTTTATCATTAACATATTACCAGGCTTTTGCATATTCACGTTTTTTTTATGCTGAACTGTAGTCGAAATCAATTCTATACATTTTTTTTTACGTAAATCAATAGGAGTAAGAATATTTTTTCGCGCCAATTTAACCAGTATCATCACCATCAACAAAATTATTTACCGTTATTATTGTGCAATTTCAGTTATATAGTTTATCAATTAGAGAATTTTTGGTAAGTATTACTTATTCATGTTAAGGTTCTACTGATGTGCTTCTCTATACCTTTTTGACGGTCCGTTTTATCCCATTTATCTCAATACTATCTCCGATGACAGAAATGTCAACCCGACCTATTCGTGTCGAAAGTGAAAATCGCATCTATTTGATGAAATAATTTCTTCTTCAACGGTTCATGCATTACTTCTGTATTATTTGATAACCAATCAAATTCACGTTGCATGTTTGAGGCCCCTCATGGGGGGGGGGGTCCTAGTAATCACATAATCACCATTTGTTTGCCAATATAATCACATAATCATTAAATATTTGCTTATCTTTAGTAATCAAATAATCATAAACTAAAAATACAGTCCTAGGTAATCAAATAATCATGAAATATTTGGCTTAATAATCAAACAATCATTAAAAAAACGGCCAAGTAATCACATAATCAAAAACCCCATGAGGGCCCTCATGTTTGCATGAAAATGGTTATGTATTAGTGAATTGTAAGGGCGATGCAACATGCAAGGTCAGTGCGCGATCACGTGACATTATTATTTGTAAACAAACATGCTCCCCGTGTAACACGTGTCTGAATTATCCTTTCAAAGTGTTATGAATCTTTCAATCACTATTTTATGATATATTTCTTTTTGTTTTTAGGTCTGCATATCAGTATAGTCCAAGTGAATTAGTAATAGTTCTGAGTTGTGTGTGTGTTTTTTTTTTTTATAGAATTAGAAGGTAAGTCTACATAACTTCACAAGTTATATTTAACTTAAGTCTAAAAAGATAACTCCACTTTCCCTCTATATTTTAAACCGCATACTAATTTAAACAGCATTTGCTCCCCTTGCACACTTATTTGCCCCTTCCCCGTCATTTCCCTTTAAATTTGCGCAAAGTCATACTTTTAGTCCATTTACATGTACATTGATAAATAATCCTTACATATGTATTGCATGTACTTGGAATGGAAAGAAAAGTTACAAATATCATATCATATTAGTTTAAAAGGGTCTTAAGCCAAGTAAGACTGGAAAAAATAAGGGTCAATTTAGGCCGTGCCACATATTTCCATTAAAAAATGCATATTGAGGCTATAGGAAATAAAAAATTGTGTCTTTTTTTATCATTTCTATACTCATGTGACATGATACAACAAATCTGAGCACAAAAAGGCTCTTGCAATTAACTTTTCTTGCAGAGAGTATGGTCTGATACAAAGATTTTTGGCTTTTTAGTGAAACACTTGAATGCAATTTTAGTGTCAACAGTCTTATATCTAAACCACTTGCTATCCTACAGAACAAAAGAAAGATATGTGAAATGGAACAGGTACAATAGACATTGTAAAGTGCTTTTGGTTTAAATTTAGTGAGGTCTTTATTGTGGACTTCAAATTTTATGTACCAAGAACCCCACTTTTGACTTCATCCAAACAGGGCGTTAGACAAGGGTCATTTATACAACACATTTTGCACATATTGTCTGAAATAATCTTCTTTTCTGTAGATCCTGAGTTCATAAACAAGTAAAGGAACTAGATAAAGGCATAGAAACACAAGTATTGACACATGAAAACCTGTCAGATAGAAAGTCAGGATGCCATGTACAAAGGTATGCATTAATATTGAAAAAGCCATAAAATGTCTATTTTGACCATAAAATGCCAAAATTGGTAATTTTTGTAGAAATTCTATAGAATAAAAGTTTGAATCCTTTAGTTTCATGCTATTTGACAAATTGACACCACCAAATCATTTAAGGAAGTTGCCCGAGTACAGATTCTATATTGACAGACTTCACCTCTTAGGTCCGAGAACACAATTAATTCATAGTGCATTTCTTTAAGAACATAAATGAAAATAAAAAAAATCCCACCTGCACTTTCTCAATGAAACTTTTACAGTGTGTTGTACTACTTTTTGGACAAATTATATCAAAATTGTAGAAAACTTCATCGTCTCTAATTCAAAATATGAACAATTTTATCTTTAGGGCGTCTTGAAATCTTTTGACAGCTTCCGAAAATCCTATATTTCAACCTTTTTCACCTGGACCAAATCACTTCTCTCCTTTTAAATTCGGGACCCAAATTTTTTTACAGTGTAATTTCACCCCCCTACTTACAATTTGAGGCATTAAACATGGATAAATTAATTTGGAAGGGGTATTAAAATTAATGGCAAGTGACCCACTATTAACACTAGGGACTTTAAATCAAGGGACGACAATTGTGGTCTCGAACCATTTGTCTGTCTGGATTGTTAAAACCACAAAATCAGATAGTGATGAATATGCAAGTTTTCAACAATCCCGGAAAATACGAAAAATACACCTTATCGCTATTTAATCCAATATCGGAAAGACAGTCAAATGTACAACTCCCTGTTTGGGTCATGTGGCTGAAAATACAGGTTTTTTAGTAGAGAGCTGAGGGAATGAAAACTTTAGAAAGCAATCATCAAGAAACTTTAAGGGGGTGGCGGGTCTAAATCATTTATATAGGATTTCTCTATATTTTTCTGTAAATGAACTTTATATTATAGTTAATAGAAAAATAAAATAAAAAAAGTTGGGTCACCTTTCATTTGCGCTCATAATCAGTCTTCCAAAGAAGCATATATTTATGTAAAAGTGTTTTTTTTTCTGTTGAAGTAATAGGAGAAATAAAGTTAATATCGAAATAAAAAAAGAAATTTATTACAGAAATCGCTCAAATTTTACAATAATTTAGTTTAAGTACAGCTTACATATGGAAATGATATTGAAAAATATAGGTCACAGATGAGTTGAAAAAGATATTTCAATTTTAAAGCAAAAAAATGGCATTTACCCACCAAAGGGAGATAATTTGGAACTTTTTCAATGATGAATACATTCTAAATATTAAAAAGTCATCTGAGGCCAACACAAATTTATTGTTTTGAATGATTTTTGTACCAAATGATAAAGTAACAAAGTTCTACAAAAGGTAACAAATAAAATTTGTAATGAAAAACAAATGTTTATTTTTTTTCTGAAAATTTTATACCCTCGAGGCTCCTTAATATAGTATGATCTACTTTTTTCGAAATTAAAATTGAAGTAAAAAATTATTTTGTTTAAAGTTTTTACGGTAAGGGACGACATCTAAAGATAAGGGACGACATCAAAAGATCAATGTAAGATAAAAAAAACTTAATTCAAATAGTTTGGGGGTTGAACTGCTGCAAAATTTGGTTATCTGACATTGATTTTTACATATATCCATATGGGTCAACCAGTTTTTCCCAAATTAAGTTAAGAAGGGGGTAGGGGGGTCAGTGAAAAAACTATGTGAATTAAGTTTTTAATCCTTCATTGAACTTTTGGTGTCGTCCTTAAGTTAAAACAGGTCTCATAAAATAGTATTGTGCATCAGTGTAAATTTCATGAATTTTTAAATCACATGTATATAAATCATGGACTATAATTCTTTATAGCAATATCTGTTAGCCATTTAGGGGTCTTTTGCATTTAAAGTTCAGATTAAGTGGGTTTATTTTGTGAAAAATTACCTCAATATAAAGGACAATATATATATAGACAATATATAGACTCAAAAAATGGTATATCAAACAGAAGGAAAAAAAAGGGAAAATATAGTGAATTTTGGAGAATTTATATTATTAAATGTACATGCATTTGAAATATTTAAGATCCATGGTGACCTAGCTACCAGTTTAGGCAGCAACCATTTGATTTTCTGGGGGGGGGCTATGTTTTTTTTTTCTGTGCAAACTTTTTTTTTCGCCTTCGGCGAAGAACAATCTATTTTTTTGGCGACAAACCGAAAACAATTTTTTTCTTTCATATTTATCATTAGGTATAGTGGCAGCTGAGGGTGAAACAAACAATTTTTTTTTCTCAGGGTCCAAAACAAATTATTTTTTTCACCAAAAATTGGAAACAAACTTTTTTTTCCAAAAAAAACCATAGCCCCCCCCCAGAAAATCGAATGGTTGCTGCCTTAGAAAACAGTGATTTAAATGCTAGTCCATTAGAGGGATATTTCATTTTCATTGGTAGTAGATATAAAATCTTATTTTATCATGAAGTCCAATTTGAAAATGACTTTGGGGGAGGGTTGGGATCCTGCTAACATGTTTAACCCCGCCACATTATTTATGTATGTGCCTGTCCCAAGTCGGGAGCCTGTAATTCAGTGGTTGTTGTTTGTTTATGTGTTAGTTTACATATTTGTTTTTCGTTCATTTTTTTTTTACATATATAAGGCCGTTTTCTAGCTTGAATTGTTTTACATTGTCTTATCGGGGCCTTTTATAGCTGACTATATATGCAGTATGGGTTTTGCTCATTGTTGAAGGCCGTAGGGTGACCTATAATTGTTAATGTTTGTGTCATTTTGGTCTTTTGTGGATAGTTGTCTCATTGGCAATCATACCACATCTTCTTTTTTATATTTGGGAATGAAGATGTAGTAAAGGCTGAATGCCAGTTTTAGTCTTATATATGTTCTTTATAATTTTAGTCTTGCATGTATATAATTACATATATGTATGTGTACATATATCACTGATTTAGTGGAAATGATAAATAGACACTGACAAGTCTTCAATGGTGGATCCAGAACTTTTCATGGGGGGGGGGATTCACCTATGGTCTTAGATAACATTTTATAGTAATGAATATTTTGTCAGTTGACTAAAACTAGATGAAGGTGTATGTGTTCTTATTTCCAACAGAAGGACACTAAACCTATATCAATATGTGCATGAAGCAAATTGATAGTTGCTAGATACCGAATGATTATACCACAAGAAAGTTTTAACCTGTGCATATATATATACTTGAAATACTTAAAATACGATAAAAAAATCATGTCTTTTTCAGGACTTCTGAATCCAACCATGTAGTATGGAATGTTCTTGAGATATGGTTTTGGTCGATGGATGTTCACGAAGGACCTGTAGTACAAAGTATATCACTGGATTTAGCTCTTTGTCTAAGTGTATTATTAAATTACTTTGCTTTGAGCTCAGTTCATTGTTATGCAATTCTTTCTTTTTAAAATAAAGATTTGACAGACATGCAATTCTTTCTTTGTAAAATAAAGATTTGACAGACAACTCTCATGTACAAGGATTTGTCAAAGTAGTATCACCTCTTATGTACAATGTAAGTATTAGGGAGATAAAAGCATTCTATTTTAATTTGAACCAAACATATTATGTTTGTTCAATAATGTTAAAAAAACGATAAGTTCTATCTAGGATTATCGATTTCTTAAACTATATTTCATTGTTCATGCTTGAAATTTTTATACAACCACAGAAATTTTTGCGGTCCTAAATAGGTATCCTGTCGTCGTCGTCCGAAGACAGATGGTTTCCATATAATAACTTAACTATAAGCAAAAAGAAATAAATAAAAGTATAACACAATGTTTATAACCACAAAGGAAGCTTGGGATTGATTTTGGGGGTTATAGTCCATAAGGTTTAGGTTCCAAAGGTGCCCAAAACAAGCATTAATTTAGTGTCAGTACAAAAAGTTGTGTATAAGTATTTTGCTCTGACATTGTTTAATACCATAAGTAGAAGGTTGGGGTATATTTTAAGGGTTATTGGGGCAAACAGTCGAGGAATTGAGGACCAAAAACAAGCATTTTTGTAGAGTCGAGACCATAAATTGTCCAGAATGGTTGTTGAATTACCTAAAACCAATGCTTTATGAAATCTTCTTTGAAAATTAGAGTTGTCTTTCTCTGTCCAGAATAGTAGTTTAATCAACTTTTATTAATTCTTTATACAATATACAATGCAAAATTCACTACCAACTGATAAATTAAAGCAGTCTTTAATAACCATTCAGTGATTACAAGCACTTTGTTTATCATTCTAGGGTTATGCCCTTTTACAAATGGAAACATTGAAGAATTATTTAGTCTTAACTTAAGTTTTTTTTAACTAAATCTAGTGAACCATACCAATAGTAAGCAAATACATACGAAAAAGATGTGGTATGCTTTCCAATGAGACAGTTCTCCACAAGAGACCAAATGACACAGAAGTTAACAACTATAGGTCACTGTACGGACATAAACAATAAGCAAAGCCAATACCGCATAATCAGCTATAAAAGGCACCGAAATGACAATATAAAACAATTCAAACGAGAAAACTAATGGCCTTATTTATGTTAGAAAAAAAAACAAAAAACTTATATGTAACACATAAATAAACGACAATCACCGAGTTACAGGCTCCTTATATCATGTTCTCAAATCTAGATATCATCTCCCATATAGAAAAAAAACGCGTGAAAAAATTAATCTATTATGTGTTGCTCTCCTAGATACAAAATGTATCCAAAATCAAAGATGTAGAACATATTCTATCATAATCATTCAGTAACTAGTGTTATTACTGTCTCCTCCATGCCTGTCTTGAAAATTAACAAAATTAAATAAATAACAGTTCTAATGCTCAGGTTGGTTGTCACCGTGCAACACAGTTAATAATATAAATAAAAAGATGTGGTATGATTGCCAATGAGACAACTATCCACAAAAGACCAAAATGACACAAACATTAACAATTACAGGTCACTGTACGGCCTTCAACAATGAGCAAAGCCCATACCGCATATATAGTCAGCTATAAAAGGCCCCGATAAGACAATGTAAAACAATTCAAGCGAGAAAACTAATGGCCTCATTTATGTAAAAAAATGAACGAAAAACAAATATGTAACACATAAACAAACGACAACCACTGAATTACAGGCTCCTGACTTGTACAGGCACATACAAAAATAATGCGGCGGGGTTAAACATGTTAGTGGGATCCCAAGCCTCCCCCTAACCTGGGACAGTGGTATAACAGTACAACATAAGAACGAACTATAAAAATCAGTTAAAAAAGACTTAACTCATCAGACAGACAAAAAAATAACACCATAAAGGAAAAACATAGAACTCCTTTTGTCATAAGACAATGTCCAACATCCAAACATACTATCCACACTCATCTGTGTCCACACTTGTTTTTTTAATAAAAAAAAAATATTTGTGAAAACAAATTATGTGTAGGCACGTACCTAAAGCGCCTAACGGCAGCTACGCCCCTGAAAGTTTAATGACGGCTCCCAGTTCGTACTACGGTTGGTATGGTAGCATATCGGGAAACCTCTATTCAGAGATTTCATAAGTGAATTTTATTAAAGTGTAACGTGTACACAGGGTAAGCGTGTCTATTTCTATTTAGAATGTGTCCGTTACCAGTTTGATACTGGATCCAAAATTGCTCTATTTACAAAACATATAACAAATAATCTTTATTCAAATATTAACGTCAATGAACCAAAATATATACAACTGCTCTTTGCAATCTTTAATAAACTATCTGTAAACTATTCTACTCAAATTATATACACCGGTACAAATTTGTACTCTTACAAATTTGTCCTTGGGTCAGGAACAAACTTGTCCTCCTGGTACAATAATGTACCCTACAAGTTTACACACTTGTCTTTGTTCTTTACAAGGTGGTCACACAGACTCACACTTGTCCTATACGGTACAATACGGTTCCGCTTGTAAATGTACAAGTCCGTATTTATAACAGGCACCGACCTGTTCTTTATTACTCTTAGTAATACCAACACAATATTTAATATATAAGAGACAGCGATCTCAAATATCTACGTACCGTACTTCAGGTCTTCTTGATCAAACATATGACAATCGACCCTGAGCTAGGATTCTCTCCAGCTTATATACCCCAATGGTAGCCGTACCATTATTGAAGGAGGGGTGTTCTACCAAAGTGTCTCGTTACTCATATCTGAGTTTCCTAAGGAACACCCCTTTACATTTAACCTGACCCAAAGTTTACCCGCGAAACATCTTACTCTTTTCTATGTTTATTAAAGTATTTTACAAATATATAAAATAAGGCTTCTGTTGAACTGTTACCAATATAAACAACTTAACCATAGATACAAAATCATCACATAACCCACGCCTCAAAAAATACATGCGTCCCGCATGTCTAAAACTATCTTCAACATGTTTCAAACGGATAAAACATAGAAATACTATATACACATACTTCAAATAAATGTACAAAATCTATTTAACAACAAAATCTGCCATCCAAGCTGGTTTTCGCCTTGTACGACGTCCTTCAACACTAATTTCCTCAGATTCTTCAACAGGCAACGTTGACTCGTGAACAGCTGTCTCTTGAGTTTCTACTTGGTTTTCTTCAGCTGTATCATTTTCAGTGTCCAATGGACCAAAAGTGTAATTATCCAATTCTGTCCTTAATGTCTGTTTGTTCTTTTTCTTTAGTCTGTCGACATGTATGACTTGTGGTTTTCCTCTGTATCCACAGTCAACTTTATATGTAAGGTCGCCATATTTGTTGAGAATTTTGAAAGGACCTTTCCAGAAACAAGTCAGTTTTGAAGACATCCCAGGTTTCTTTACTGGGAAATAGACGTATACCTCATCATCTTTTCTGAAATTTTGATATGACAGTTTAAGGTCGTGATAGTGTTTCTGTCTGCGCATCTGTCCTTTAATTTTACCTCTGACAAAACTGTGGGAGTGTTCTAACTTCTCTTTAAGTTCCCAAGCCCATTTATGTGCAGGGATATCTTTTACTGATGGTGGCATTTCATACATGATGTCTAAAGGGGTTGATAGTTCCCTACCTAACATGAGACTATTCGGCGTTTGCCCAGTCGTCTCGTGTTCGGATCCCCTATATGCCATCATGACAAAAGGAATGTATTCATCCCAGTCTCTCTGGTTCTGTTCCACAAATGAACTTAACATTGTCTCAAGAGTCTTATTAAACCTTTCTACCATACCATCAGATTTCGGATGATATGGGGTGGTACGTGTTTTCTTGATGTTTAGTATACAACACATCTCTTGAAACAACAAGCTTTCAAATTGCCTGCCTTGATCTGAATGTATCCAATGAGGAACACCAAATCTTACAATGACCTCTTCAACAATAATCTTAGCTACAGTCTTAGCTTCCATATTTGGCATAGCAAAAGATTCCGTCCACTTTGTATAGTAGTCAGAAACTACCAATATATATTTGTTACCATTCTCTGTTTCTGGCAACTCACCAAGGATATCTGTAGCTATCCTTTCCATTGGCCCATTAGCTTCAACTAAAGCCATTGGAGCTCTTTTGGACTTTTGTGGACTTTTTCGCTTTGCACATTTGTCACATCCGTTTACGTAAGTCCTGACGTCGTTTTGTAATCCAGGCCAATAATAAGATTGTCTAATTTTTGCCAAAGTTTTATGGATACCCAAATGAGCAGAACATTTATCATCATGAGAAAATTGTAATACCTTTTTACGTTCTGACAAAGGAATGATAGCCTGCATTTTAAAAATTTTGTTTGCAGGGTCTTCGAACCGTCTGTAGATAAGTCCGTCTCTTATCTCTAAGTTGTTCCATTGATTCCAAAGTGATCTCAAGAAAAATCCCTTATCTGAAATGTCTTTGTAATCAGGACGTTCGTCTGTTTCTACCCATTTTGTCACTATTTTCAAGTCATGATCATTATTTTGAATTTCCTTTAAAGACAGATCATGATCTTCACTGTCATCATCTCTGTCATTATTACTATCAAACCGGGTGATAGCATTAACATTGTCATGTTGGTTTTCAGTCTCAGTCAAAGCAATTTCATTTTCTAAACCAGAATGATAGCCACATTGTTTGCAAGGAATACGACTAAGAGCGTCTGCATTCCTATGTTGCACTCCTGGTCGATGCTGAATTTGCATCTCAAATGAACCTAGTGTCTCTATCCACCTAGCTATCTGTCCTTCTGGGTTCTTAAAGTTAAGTAACCACTTTAAGGATCCGTGATCAGTTCGTACTGTGAATTTTCTACCATAAAGGTATGGTTTGAAATGTTTAACAAAACAAACCACAGCAAGCAACTCCTTGCGTGTCACACAGTACCTCCGTTCTGATTTTGAAAGTGTACGACTAGCATAAGCCACAACATGTTCAAGCCCTTCATCAGATTTTTGTGTCAGGACAGCTCTGACTGCCAAATTGCTTGCATCAGTATCCAAAATGAATTCTTTGTTAAAATCTGGATATGCAAGAACTGGAGCGTTTATCAACTTGCCTTTCAATTGATCAAAAGCATCTTGACAATCTAAATTCCAAACAAATTTTGTTTCTTTCTCTGTTATTTTATGTAGTGGTTTGGCAATGTGGGCAAAGTTTTTAATAAATTTCCTATAGTACCCACAAAGACCTAAAAAGGAACGAACTTCAGTTACATGTGTAGGTGTGGGCCACTCTTTAACAGCCTTAATCTTGTCTGGGTCGGTTGATATTCCTTCCTCAGAGACAATATGTCCTAAGAAACGAACCTTGGTGGTACACAAGGTGCACTTCTTTGCCTTCAGCTTTAAACCAGCCGATTTAAGCCTAGCAAAAACGTCTCTTAAATTATCAAGCATACCATCTAGTGTTTTTCCAAAAACGATTATATCGTCAATGTATACCAGACATGTTTCCCACTGCAAACCAGCTAGAATGGTTTCCATCAATCGCTCAAATGTCTGTGCAGCGCAACACAACCCAAACGGCATGACTCTAAATTGAAATAAACCCCTTCGCGTTGCAAAAGCGGTTTTGTGTTTGTCATTTTCGGCAAGCTCCACCTGCCAATATCCTGAACAACAGTCCAGAGTACTGTACCATTTATTTCCTGCTAAATGATCCAACGAATCGTCAATCCTTGGTAAAGGATACGCGTCTTTATTAAGAGTAACACTGTTTAAGCGTCTATAATCTACGCAAAAGCGATAAGTGTCGTCCTTTTTCTTAACTAAGACTATCCCTGCCGCCCAGGGACTATGGGAGGGTTCAATAATCCCTTTTTGTAACATTTTGTCAAGGTTGTCATTAACTACCTTGTTCAAATGATACGGTGTACGACGAGGCGGTTCTTTAAACGGCCTTGCGTTTCCCGTATTGATTTCATGTTTTACGAGATTGGTCCTTCCCAAGTCAACATCAGATGAAGCAAACAAGTTTTGATTTTCTATCAACAAAGATTTTACTTTTTGTTTGTCTTTCGAAGTCAATTCATCTGATGTCCTGTCTAACAGATCTTGTAAATCTGGTCTAAGTCCGTCATGTTTCTGTTCATTTGAACCAATATTACCATCCAGTACTTGTTCAACACCAGACATTTGGGCTATAGTTGTACCAGGATAGATTGTCTTAGGATCTAGTTCTGTGTTCATTAATCTAACAGGGACTTTTTCGCCTGACCTTACCAACGTTCTAGCAGTCAAAATGTAGTCTTTCCCTGCATGCTCATTTGCCTCTAACAAAGCATTGTCAGCAGGTAATTTTTGACCTTCTGCTAAGCAAACCGTGCCATTAATGACAACTTCTGACCTTGGCGGTATAACAACCGCTTCTGAAGCAACCACTCGGTAACAGCCTATTGATCCCTGAAAACACAAATCTACCTTAAAATCACCAATACAAAAGTGCCCATTCTTAACATCAATTAAACAATTATGTCGTTTCATGAAGTCCAAACCAAGTATACCGTCAACTTGCAGATCAGTCACAACAGCTTCAGATTGCAACATATTTGGACCGAAGTGCAGATTGAACCTGCCTTTTCCACGAAGCTCTAGCTTAGTGCCACATACTGACCTAACACTTGTCTTTACTTCACTCAGATATGATTTATCTAATGGAGTCAACATATCGTATAACTTGGAAGATACCAATGTCAAAGTTGCTCCTGTATCAACCACAAACTTGGCTTCAATGTCTCCTACATTTAGTTTGACATACATACCAGCATCTTCCGATGCTGTTGTAACCGCACCTTCATTTGTCTTAAGGTGTTTTTGTTTCCTAGTTTTCATTAATGTTTTGACAGTTCCATCCCCCTTATTACCATTATAATTGTTCCGATTTCTTCGGGGTAGGCGACAGTCCCTTGCTAAATGACCAAATTTGCCACAATTGTAACAACTCTTATTTGTTCTCTTACTTTGGGTATATCTCGTTTTATTATAAGAAGAACCCTCATTTGTACCCTTAGTTTTTAATTTTGCCATTTCAGTCGTGAGTGTACTTAGACTTTTCTCCATTGTTTGCATCCATGATGCAATGTCTTTCGTTGGCGAGTCACTACTTGTAATCCTTTCTTCCCTACTTAACTCGTCATCGTTCCTAGTTTGCCGTAAATAACCTCGTCCCTCTCTCACGTTATTTTCGGCTTTATTGTAAGCTTCTAGTTCAACGGCAAGTCTCACGGCATCATTTAAACCTTTCGGTCGCGATTGTTTTATTCTAAGTCGCATTTCCGAATCAACGAGCGCGTCAATAAACTGCTCTTTCCCGAGAGTTTCACGGACGTCCAATGGGGCAGTATGATATGCCAAGTTGGACAATCTCCGAATTGACTGGCCTAATTCTGGAAGAGATTCGCTGGCTTTTTGACGTCTTTCTTTAAACTGAACTCTGTATAACTCTGTTTGACTAGAAGGCGCGAATCGCTCTTCAAGTGCGCTGACTAGATCGGGAAAGTTTTGTCTTTTCTCACTTGGTAAATCTCCAAGTACAGCCTGTGCTTGTCCCATTAACGATACCGCCAAATATAACCCTTTTCGATTTTCCGACCAATTATTCACAAGTGCACACATTTCAAAATGGGACAAATAGTCCGTCCATGATGTGCTACCATCATATTGACATGGTTTAATTTTCACACCAGAATTATCTGTGTTACCAGTTTGTCGGTACTTTGATTTGTCAGTTTTGTCTTTTTCCCTAATATAACTATTATCTATGGGTAAAGGCAAAGTATCCCCCTCCTTTAAATCAATGTGGGAAAATTTAACAGTTTTGTGCGTATTCGGGTTGTTGAATGTTGGTAAATAAACTTTTTCACTATCTCCCTTTTTTTGACAATGAGGACCCTCTTGATCCCAGACCCGAATCATTTCTTGATACAATATTATATTTTGGACGAGCACCTTGGTCTTTAGGTGTTGACGAAACAAAACTGTTTCTATAAGTTGTTCCTTCTTCCATATCATAAACTTGTTTCGTGTACTCGTCGATTGTATCATCAAAAGACATGTTTGTACTTTTATTTTCGATTTAACCAAGCATACACAATATCATCAATGTCAACACAATGTCATAAATGTACAATGTAATAAATGTCAATAACAAAATTGCCTGTACCAATATCGATCGTTAATCCCTAACAATGTAAATAATAATCGTAACTTAACCGTGGGAAATTTAAAACGTTAACAGGACAATTTGATCTGTGCAAAAGTGAATAGTTTGAACAAATATGATCTGTGCAAAAGTGAACGGTAAATTCTCACAAGACAGTTTGGATATAAGTTAACAAGATGATCAAATTTGGATATATAATCTTTCACTATGGATTTAAAAATGAACAATTTGGATCCCACCGCTGCCACCAAATTATGTAACGTGTACACAGGGTAAGCGTGTCTATTTCTATTTAGAATGTGTCCGTTACCAGTTTGATACTGGATCCAAAATTGCTCTATTTACAAAACATATAACAAATAATCTTTATTCAAATATTAACGTCAATGAACCAAAATATATACAACTGCTCTTTGCAATCTTTAATAAACTATCTGTAAACTATTCTACTCAAATTATATACACCGGTACAAATTTGTACTCTTACAAATTTGTCCTTGGGTCAGGAACAAACTTGTCCTCCTGGTACAATAATGTACCCTACAAGTTTACACACTTGTCTTTGTTCTTTACAAGGTGGTCACACAGACTCACACTTGTCCTATACGGTACAATACGGTTCCGCTTGTAAATGTACAAGTCCGTATTTATAACAGGCACCGACCTGTTCTTTATTACTCTTAGTAATACCAACACAATATTTAATATATAAGAGACAGCGATCTCAAATATCTACGTACCGTACTTCAGGTCTTCTTGATCAAACATATGACAATCGACCCTGAGCTAGGATTCTCTCCAGCTTATATACCCCAATGGTAGCCGTACCATTATTGAAGGAGGGGTGTTCTACCAAAGTGTCTCGTTACTCATATCTGAGTTTCCTAAGGAACACCCCTTTACATTGAACCTGACCCAAAGTTTACCCGCGAAACATCTTACTCTTTTCTATGTTTATTAAAGTATTTTACAAATATATAAAATAAGGCTTCTGTTGAACTGTTACCAATATAAACAACTTAACCATAGATACAAAATCATCACAAAAGGATGACCATCATTGGCATATTGAATGAACAAATTAAGTTCTTGTTCAGTATTATCCAACTTTATGTCAATATCGTCAATGGATAGGAAGCGAGAGATCTAGAGAGGTTGATAATGAGAAGAATGAGAAATAGCTGTTCTAATATCCTCATAAAATTATTAACATAAGACAAGGAAATATTTGTTCCCATTAATGTTGAAATAACTTTGAGAAGTGTTCACCAATGAATGAAAAGTTGTTGCATTTCATTACCAAAGTAAAAACACTCTGTATAACCCCGATACAGATGAAACCGGACGTTGACGCGTTCGAATCGAACACACCGTGTAACACTGAGTTCAGACAGTAAGGAATTAATACTTTTAAAAGAAAATCTAATATCTATTCTTCGGATATTTTGCTCCAATATATTCTTTGCCATAATACTCATTATCTACTAAAAAAAATTTCAAATATGTGACATTTTTATATACAAACATAAAAAACCGCACGACGATATCAATAATAAAACGTGCTTGGTATTTTTAAATATTCAAAACTTAATGTTTCTCGTACCTCATAGTTTTTAAAACATACATTTTTGAAAAGTTCATAGTATAAATTAACAAAC
Source organism: Mytilus trossulus (assembly GCF_036588685.1). Taxonomy (NCBI): domain Eukaryota; kingdom Metazoa; phylum Mollusca; class Bivalvia; order Mytilida; family Mytilidae; genus Mytilus; species Mytilus trossulus. The sequence goes on from NC_086378.1 coordinate 11,946,013, forward strand.
TTATAAAGATTGTTTGTTTATGTTGTATCTAGAAACAAAAAATACACGTTTTAAAGTGTCTTTATTTTCATGTTGTGTACGCGCTTCGTTGTCATTACACCTTTTTATACTGTACGCTTCGTTGACACAATATTGCGTTTGTCAGTGAATTTTGCATGTATTAAATTATGCTTTGATATGATTATAACCAATATGCATGTTTTGAAAATAATAATTTACCACCATAAAATGCAGACAGCAACCCATAATATCCGTTATATTGTCGAAACACTCTTGGAGGAAATTTGTACATGTAAATAAATCCTTATGTATACGAAAGTGTAAATTGGTAGGAAAATACAATAACTCGACAGATGCAAATATGGCTAAGCATACAGATACACACGTCCGATTTCTAATTTGATAGCATTTTTGAAAGTGTTTACCATACGACATTCAATGTACGGTTAGGTGGGGGTTGGGTGCCCGCTAACATGTTTAATCCCGCTAACATGTTTAATCCCGCCATATTCTGAATGTGCCTGTCCAAAGCCAGGAGCGTGTAATTCAGTGGTTATATATATATTTTTTTGTTCACTGTTTTGTGCATAAATTAGGCCGTTAGTTTTCTCGTATGAATTGTTTTACATTTGTCATTTCGGTGTGTTTTATAGCTGACTATGCGGTATGGGCTTTGTTCATTGTTGAAGGCCGTACGGTGACTGTAGTTGTTCATTTTTGTTTCGTTTGGTCTCTTGCGAAGAGTTGTTTTAATACCACATCTTCTTTTTGATATAGACAGCAATCAAAAACAATCAATGAATTATAGGTTTAGCCTTTTGGCCTGAATCTCAGAGGCTGGTCCTAGATTACAATAGAGTTACATTAAGGCTAAAGAATATGTCTATACAATAAACATGTATCTGATAGCCATCAATAGTAATACAATTACTTTAATGTGAAGATATAAAGATGAAGAGATCTATAATTCTTAATATTAACTGGTTTGTTTTTTTCAATTATATTTTTTTGTTTGTTTAATTTTTATGGTATAAAGATTATGCTTAATTTCCTCGAATATTACAGTCTTTCTACTGTGGTGCCAAAATCTTAATGATTGGTCATTCTGGTTATTATAAGCACATTAAAGTATATACCCACCCATATGCATTTCATTCAAATTTTTACTTATTTCGGAGAAGACCAAAGGGACCATATTTATATTCCCCAGTTACCCTTGGCGTAAATGGGTAAATTATATGGTTGAGCAAAGCAATAATCATCCATCTAACCTTAGACATTTGCTGTGTTTCTTCTTTCATGAGAGCGTACTATTACATGTTGTGCTGTTACACCAGTGTCCCAGGTTAAGGAGAGGGTTGGGGGCTCACAAGTTTAAACCGGCCGCATTTTTTTTGTGTCTGTCCAATTTAGTAGCCTGTAGTACATTGGTTATATAGATCTGTCATTTTTTCTTCTTCTTTAATACATAATTTATAAGTTATAAATATATCATAACCGTTAGTTTTATCGTTTTAATTTTTTCACATTTTTTTTTGTCGGGTCCTTTTTTAGCCAACTATATGGTATGGGTAAAGGAAAAGGTATAGGTTTTCCTCATTGTTAAATGTTGTACATTGGACTATAATAATTGCTTTCTACACCCCCTTCATTTAAACTTTGGTGGAAAGTTGTCTCACTGGCCACCACATTACATCTACAAAACTTTATATGTAAAAAAACAAAATGAAAAAAAAATGAAGCAGTTGGAATGCCATCTATGGTATTCGGCAAATTAAGTTCAACGAGCTCCTATGTCTGCTTTCGTCTAGGCGAATTTGGACCAACATCGGCATTTGAAAGAGCCTTAAATTGTGAAAAGTAAGTCATTAAAGTTTTATTGCCTGTACTATACTTTTTGAAACTTTATTTCCTCTGGAATATATTTATTAACTGTTTATTTCATCTGGAATAACGTTGAAAGTCCCAATTTTCAATAGAAACATTCCTATCAGATGTACGCTGGTTAAATATTGCAATTTTGGCTTTGTGGATGACAGATATTTAAAGTTAAACTATTTTGACTAAGTTAACAGATAAAAACATTTACAATCAAATACAGTAAAAAGGTCGCCGACACCATCTCGAATACCTTGACAAGAAAGTGATTTGTGACGGTTTTTGTCAACGAACTCTACAGTGATTATTCAAAAACTCACAACGAACGCGATTCACTTGATGGAACGAACAATACAGTAAGAGAAAATTTATTTAGTATGATATTGCGTTTATTCTAAGTTCTAGGGAACATTTGAAGGCACGTAGTAATTCAAGTATAGTTATTTATTATTGTTTACGGTATTAATATGCAAAGGTGTATGCACGAAAAACTATGTTAACTGGACATGCTTTGATACTATATATGCCCTTGAATTTTTACCAGATAACATTTTTGTTCGCTTTGGGGATTCCGTATATCGTCATATTATCGGAATTCCAATGGGGACTAACTGTGCACCACTTATTGCGGACCTCTTTTTGTATTGTTATGAGTTACAATTTATGACGAAAATAAGCAAAGACCCATCAAAACAACATCTGATAAACAAATTTAATAATACTTTTAGATATTTGGATGATATTTTGGCTCTCAATAATGACGACTTCAGTATGTATATTAATAAAATTAATCCTGGTGAACTTACTTTAAATAAAGCTAATACTAACTATGACCACTGCCCTTTCCTCGATCTTGATATCTATATCACTAACGGAAAGCTGAATACTATAATTTATGATGAAAGGGATGATTTTTCATTTCCTATTGTTAATTATCCGTTTTTAAATGGTGACGTTCCCTTGTCACCATCTTACGGTGTTTATATATCTCAACTTCTACGCTCGTGTATGTAACAATGTTTTAGATTTTAACGAGAGAAATTAATTTATTACTGAAAAATTATTACACCAGGGTTTTCGATATCACAAACTAGTCAAAACATTTACTAAATTTTATCATCGGTAAAAAGACATCATTCGTAAATATAGCTCAACATGCAGACTTCTTATACGTTCAGGTATTTCACATCCAATTTTTTATGGAAATATTCTTTATAAAGCACAAAGGTGTCAGTATTCACCTCATAAACTTACATAACCTTTGAATAGACTTATTAAGAAGGGATATAATTACGATACTGTTGTCAAGTCATTAAAGATTGCATATTTTGGCGTTAATATTGAGTCACTGATAAGGTCTTTGCGTCGGAACTAAACACATTTATTCTAAAAACAGTTGTTGGCATGACATGGGTTATGTTCTTCTCATATATGTTATGATGGTATGATACTAAACCCCTAACGGGAAGGATTGTGCCTGATGTTCATATGATGAAATCATAATCTTTCAGTCAGTTTAATTGAAGTCTGGAGCTGGCACGTCAGTTAACTGCTAGTAGTCTGTTGTTATTTATGTATTATTGTCATTTTGTTTATTTTCTTTGGTTACATCTTCTGACATCAGACTCGGACTCCTCTTGAAATGAATTTTAATGTGCGTATTGTTATGCTTTTACTTTTCTACATTGGTTAGAGGTATAGGGGGAGGGTTGAGATCTCACAAACATGTTTAACCCCGCCGCATTTTTGCGCCTGTCTCAGGTCAGGAGCCTCTGGCCTTTGTTAGTCTTGTATTATTTTAATTTAAGTTTCTTGTGTACAATTTGGAAATTAGTATGGCGTTCATTATCACTGAACTAGTATATACTTGTTAAGGGGCCAGCTGAAGGACGCCTCCGGGTGCGGGAATTTCTCGCTAAATTGAAGACCTGTTGGTGACCTTCTGCTGTTGTTTTTTTATTTGGTCGGGTTGTTGTCTCTTTGACACATTCCCCATTTCCATTCTCAATTTAACGAAAAGATATTCAGCATTGTTTACCTCATAAAACGTATGAAATTGCACCATGTCTGTGCGTTTTGCATCTAGCAGTTTTATCAAACGTTCTATGCAATATCTAAAACTTACAACAACTTTATAATTGAATAAATAAACTAACATGCACATTGGCATATTTATATATACTCAAATAAGTTCTAGAGAGGCATTCGAAATTGTTGTCATCCCAAATGTTGTCCTGATTATCGCTTCGAACGCGTCAACGTCCAGATTCATTTGTATCGGGGTTATACGGGGTGTAAAAGGTGGACTAAACATTCAGTAGGTTGATGCAAGTGTTGTGAGAGTGAGTCCTGACTTTCCTACAGGCTCCAAAACAATCATCATGAGGATGCTTGTATATAAACAGCAGGTTACATTAAGCCAGACAAGGATTTTTTTTAGATCGGAGAGGGCTCAAGGGATTCCATTAATTTAAGACAGTGCGTTGCGTCATGGATATAGGATGATAAATTTTCTACGTGGTCTCTAATTAAAATTAATAAATTCTGATATTTTCTCTGTAGGGAGGAAATTGGCAGAAACAATTGGTCTACCTGAACGATTGACTTTTTAATTTTGGGCAGGCAATTGAAACGTCCCGTCCCGGCTTTGATTTTTCAGGTTTAAGATATTGAAATGTGTCTTAATCGATATGACTCTGTTCTCAGATGATTCGTAAATTTGCAATGAACACTTCGTTGAATTGAGTGGTGGAGTCAGAGTTTTGTTGTATAAAATACCTCATCAGAGAGTTGACGTTCTGCCTCTTGTATCTAATCACATTTGTCCATGACGACAATAGCGTCTTCCTTATCTGCTGGTTTTATTATAATGTCGTCTTTTCAGCAACCGTACAGTTTTATTTAGAATATTTGGAAAGTGGCAGTAGACAAATGTGTAACGTCGGATTTAATTTTGTAAATAATAATTTCTTAAGTAGCCCATGTACTTGGTTTAGAAATCTATAATTATTTTCCATAAATTTGGGAATATAGACATCGTCCTGGTTTTTGTCTGAGTCAGGTTCACTTGTGTCCCTATAAGTGCTACTTTTTGTGGTGTCCTAAAAAATTGTTCCTTGATTCTGAAAGATCACGCTAATTTGTGTAGGTTATCTTCCATTAATAAAGCATCAATTCTGGCCGGCATGAGACAAACACGAAGTTATTTAAACAGTACTTTAGTCGCGATACCTGACAAAGCGACTGAAGACACATTGACTACAGTGTGTGTAGAGTTCTTACCAAAAAAAATCTCTTGAATATGCAATTCCGGGAACCCCCATCCCCGGGTAAAATTATACGATATGTAGCAACATCCAAGCAGCGACTGAATATACGGAGTAAGTGTATATCTCCAAATTAAAACGAAATTCCGGGTTTGTATTTCCTATCATGATTTCCTTGATAAAGGATTACTGCTCACAAGGAAGCTATTAAACAAAGAGTTCCAAATGTTGAAGTTGGAATCATCCCATCGTAATTTTTACGGACGCAAACATAAATGACTGTGACACAAACCTGGAGCTATTATAATGAAGGTAAAATGAGGTAAAATATTTAAAGAAATACATTTTGATATTTTATAAAAAAAAAACCTAAGTAAATCTTATTTGTAATTGTAGAAAATAACTAATTCTTGTATAAAGCTTTTTGTATGAAAGATATAATTAGAAAGTCTTTAATGTTATATAACTTTTAATATATAAGTATTAGATGTGAAATTCTTCTTATTTGACACTTAGCGACATTAATAAGGTTTGACAGTTTAAACTCTTAGAAGTATTCCCTTTAGCAAATATATGTAATTCTTTTCTATTGTTCTCCTAGAATTCTATTTAACCAGACAATCGGATTTCTATAATGGTCGTAAAAACAAATTATTAAGTAATTAAGAATAGTAACCCCAAATTATGCAAAAATGTAAATAAGGTAAAAGAGATATAACCAATCGAAACAGTCCTTATAAAAATAAGTATTCTAAAAGTCATTTTGATTGGTGAATTAAACAAGTCCAACCAGCACGTGTTCTTAGGGTTTAAAATAGGAAACCTTAAGGAATCAAACATTAATTTACTCGTATGGTTGGACTCCAAATAAACATATATTGACATCTTTGTTTTATTCACCAGGTTCGTAAACTTATATCTTTTGTTAAATGAAAAGTTAAAGTAATCTTAGTAATGTTTTAATGTAATAATTTTATAACAGAAATCTTTCTTTATTAAAGTTACCATAACTATTATGATACACTATTTTAATTCAAAGAAATGTTGCTCAAAATAATAGAGAAAAAGTAGATGATATAGATGATGTTCAAAATGACAATATAGATAGAACACAAAATGATAATGCACAAATGCAACAAAATGATTCACAAATGCAACAAAATGATGAGACTAATGACGACGATAATGACTTCATAGCCGAAAAATTACTTGCCAAAAAGCGTAGGCAGGGCAAAAACTATTATAAGGTCAAATGGGTAGGTTATAAAAAGACTACCAGGGAACCTGAAGAAAACATAGGCGAAGGTCTATTGGTTGAGTTTTACACTAAATTTACAAAATCAGGCACTAAGAGAAAGAGACCAGCTAGTTTACTTTTAAAACAGACAAAACCATAATGAACTATTGATTGTTAGACAATAAATGTAGTGTCTAAATAAATTTATAAGTCTTAATATCTGTCGGATTCAAGCTACCAATAATGCAATTTAGCTTTCTTTAGTGACCAAATAACATCACAAAATCCAAGAGCTCTAAAATTTAGGCCACTGATATTGAATTAGGCCAAGTATGAACCATAAGAATTTTTACTTCTATCTTAGTAGTATTTAGAATTAGTGCTCAGCTGTTTCATGACCAGCTACCGTGATTCATCTCGACTAGTTTAACTTCAACTCAAAAATGCATATAAAAAAACCTTTAGGTTGGTCGTATACTTTAGAACAATAAGCTGTTTTGTGGTAAACTTGCACTCCATAGCACAGATAACTTATATATAATAGAAATGAGAAAAGAAAATCATTCAGTTTAAGATATAAGGAACATTAAAGTACTGAAAATAAAATATAATGAAGAAAATAGCAAAAAGTTACAAATAGTTATCCTGCCACCTGCAAGACAGAATAAGAGATGATTTATGAAACCGAGTATGACAAATACGTGTGAAATTAATGTTGTGTTCACTCGAATACTGTAAAAAAAAAAAAAACGTTATCGTATATAAAAAAAAAAACCGAATTTGTGGTATACCGAGTAGGTTTCCTAATTATCTGAGTTTGCTTAAGACTTTAAACGTAGCCGCACTCGCAACTATTGGTTGAGTCAAGTAGGACAAAACTTGTAAAGTATCTACATATTTGATGTTTTAATTGCGCGACCTTGTTACCTCTGAATACAACCAATTCAAAGTATATAGATATCTTAATTTACGAATAAAACTGTATACGAAACAGTGTAAATAATAAAAAGAAAATGTGTTGTTCGATTGTTTAAGTTCTGTGATGTACATAAATATTCTTATTACTTAGTATGTTTTATTATATATGCATAAGCTAACTATTTCTTTTGTCGTTTCATATTCCTGAGTATCCTGCATGGTGATTGGTCCGGGACTACAGCCCCGAAAAATAATCAGCTTAGAGAACACAAGAATCATTTAAAGAGAAAAATAGATACATAGTACCAAAATGAAACCTAAAATTTTAGATGACTCTGTGAAAATTGACAGAAATAGAAAACTGTGTAAAATAATGTATATAGAACGATAAGTTACAAATCAGTGGATTTATTCGAGTCGGAACAAACAGCCAGCGAACCAAGATGACAGACAACCAAGAAACATTGAACTATTATTGCAATTAATTATTATCTCATATAAAACACATATTTTTCTACTAAGTAATCATTATTAATTTTTAGGGACAAAAATTTTGAAACAAAGGGGTAATATAATGATGCAAAAATGAGTGATATTTAAAGATAAGATTTATAAATAAATTACAAGTAAAGCGTTGATGAATAATTGAAGAATTGCACAGAAGTTAAAGAGAATATTTGTCAATTAATTGTAAAATTAAATGACAGAAAAATAAACGTAAATAAAATAAATTAAAGAAAGTTTTACTTGTTTATAGAACAATTTCCTAAAAATATAAATGTAAAGTGTTTAATCTTTTAAGCATATTTGATAACGTTGTCTCAAACATGTCCCCCAGCTAATTGATAAATGTGTCAGCTTCGAAGGCATAAAGATAATTGTATATACTTTTAAAATTAATAGACTTGAACAATTAAGATTAAGTAATTCTGCCTTTAACCGACAAAAATCCATTGTTTATTAAAAGAGATCAGAGAAAGCTATTGTAATGAGTAACAAAATATTACGTGTCAAATTAAGTCCAGTCTGCTATATAATTATAAAGTCGTGCAAAACTATTTGGTTCACTAGACTGTGAACCAGAATAAAATGTAGTTAGCAGACTGGATTGTCTTTTAAAGGTTAGTAAAAATGTTAAATTTGTTTAATAGTTTATCTTATAAATTTTAGCAGAACGAGTTTTAAGAATTAAAAGATGTTTTCCAGTAAAGAAATTTTAACCACATTCACAAGTAAAATCGTGGTACAGTTTAAATAAATAAGAGGCAAAGTTTGAGATAAAATTTAGGTAAATGATTTGTATAAAATATTCTTAACATATAAAAAAAGGAATGAACTTATTCGTATAGATAACTTTTAAAAATACATTTCTTAATTTGATATTTGATTAAATATTAAAGTAAACAAATTAAGGGGAGATAACAGATGACACGACTGTTCATTTATGGCGCGTATACTATTGTCGGGTTTTATATTATTGTTCGATTGATATCGCGAAATATTTGATGTATAACTATGATGGAAAAGTAATGTAATCTGTAATGTAGACTGTGAACCAGAATAAAATGTAGTTAGCAGACTGGATTGTCTTTTAAAGGTCCCGTTGTCATGCTGAGTCCAAGCTAGTTCCCAAACAATGTAACATCTATGTGAGCAGTTCCCCGTAAAAAGAATCAATAAAACCATGAAAGAAAGACTACAACACGTATTACAAAGACGGGACCAAGTTCCCGCATAATATATTTAGAAATGTATAAATGAAGATAAACGGAATATGACTTTCTATTTAATTAAGTGCAAAACTATATAAAAAAATATTGAGAAAGAAAAATATTTAATTTGGAGACTGTAAATGGCAAATAAGAAACTAAAATGATTAAGACTAAATGTAAAAGAAAACAAAGAAACATGAGATGAGAAATAAAATATTTATAGTTAACTGAATAGAAAATACAAAAATATAGAAAGTACGAAAAAGTAACTTAGAGTAACTATATTGAAATGTAATATATATGTCTTAGAAGTTATAACTTTCAGGCGGTTCAAATTCATAAACGTAAAAGAGTAGAAAGAAATACCCTTGTTTATATGAGAATCGTAAAATAATGCCTTAAATGTTAACCTTCAAAAGATAATAGTACAAAAAAAAATCTGTAAGAAGAGGTTGGTTGTTTAAAGACTTAAAAAAAAAGCAGAAATTGCCGAAGTAAGGCACAGTGTCCTATAAGGAATAAAAATAGAGAAATAAATAAAGAGAAATTTAAAGAGAAATGCACGTGTAAAAATGAATAAAATGTTGGTAAATTGTGTAAGTTTTTAATGGTTCTATAGCGATTACGATACATGTTGAGTAAAACATGTGACTTAAGGTTCCCGTATGTAAGAATTTAATGTGAGTTTAATCATAAGAATGAGGATGGTACAAACCTAATTTAGTGCTAAATATGTTGACCTAGCTAGTCATCATGTAAAACCTTGATTATAGCAAACATAATGTATTCTAGCATAAGCAAATCATTAACCATAATGTAAAATCTTAACTGTAATCAAATGTTTTAGAAGACTATCCATTGTAAAACAAATTACAAATCCGACTAAAGCAATATAAAAGAAAATGAGGGTATGACTTGCGGTAGTTCTGGAGTCGGAGCAAAGTACCCAGGAAATGAGCATACTCCAGCGAGAGGAAATGACTCGGGTATGTTTGGAGTTCGAGCAGACTACCAAGAAAAGCAGGCTTACCACATAAGTATAAGTTGTAGAGAAACGATAATAATAATAATGATAATAATATAAAAAAAAACAAACACCAACGCTCCTAAAATAAAGAATAAAGAGATAGAAAAATGTAAAATATTAAAGAATAACATTGTTTTATTAATAAGAAAAATAAAAACAAGAATATCTAAAACGCAATGAGTCATCTTGGTCATAACAGCTTGTTTAACCAAAACATCTAATATAAAATGATCATAAGCCACAAAGTCAAATAGTCAAATCCAGTTAAGAGAATACTTAAAAAAAAAAGTTTTAAAAAGAAATAAATTCGAATGTAAAATTGCGGAGCAATTTCTTCGAACAACAGGGATATATAATGAAGGTAAAATGAGGTAAAATATTTAAAGAAATACATTTTGATATTTTATAAAAAAAAACCTAAGTAAATCTTATTTGTAATTGTAGAAAATAACTAATTCTTGTATAAAGCTTTTTGTATGAAAGATATAATTAGAAAGTCTTTAATGTTATATAACTTTTAATATATAAGTATTAGATGTGAAATTCTTCTTATTTGACACTTAGCGACATTAATAAGGTTTGACAGTTTAAACTCTTAGAAGTATTTCCTTTAGCAAATATATGTAATTCTTTTCTATTGTTCTCCTAGAATTCTATTTAACCAGACAATCGGATTTCTATAATGGTCGTAAAAACAAAGTATTAAGTAATTAAAAATAGTAACCCCAAATTATGCACAAATGTAAATAAGGTAAAAGAGATATAACCAATAGAAACAGTCCTTATAAAAATAAGTATTCTAAAAGTTATTTTGATTGGTGAATTAAACAAGTCCAACCAGCACGTGTTCTTAGGGTTTAAAATAGGAAACCTTAAGGAATCAAACATTAATTTACTCGTATGGTTGGACTCCAAATAAACATATATTGACATCTTTGTTTTATTCACCAGGTTCGTAAACTTATATCTTTTGTTAAATGAAAAGTTAAAGTAATCTTAGTAATGTTTTAATGTAATAATTTTATAACAGAAATCTTTCTTTATTAAAGTTACCATAACTGTTATGATACACTATTTTAATTAATTGATAAAGTATTTTGATAATTGTTATTTCAATTTCATTTAAGAATCAGAACTCTTTTATTTCATATTTATGTATTTGATTAATTTACTTGTATGGTTGGACTCCAAATAAACATATATTGACATCTTTGTTTTATTCACCAGGAAGCCTCGAAAGAACGCATACGATAGTCCCCCAATTATCGTAGTTAAATAGAGAACTCAGACATGTAAAACAGCAGAACAACAAAATACATATTAACCCTTCGACGGGAAAGGGGAGGCGACTGCCATAGTCCGCGCTTTCCCCCTCTTTCCCGCATAACACTATATTAGAAAAAGGAATATTTCGATGGTACTTGGATTGAAAAAACATCACTAACACTTGTACCACTTTCGTATGGAAATTAAAGTCATAGAGTGGGGTGCCCATTTTCGCCATATCTTTCCATGTTTTGTTCAGTTTATGTTCATGTCTATGTTTTTGAAGTATACTGATATTTTTATATGAAGATAACTCCAAATGCAAAATATTCTTAACTTGAAAACGTGTTTGTTTTGAGTAAAATCATCTGAAAAGTTGGATTAAAGGGTGTTTGAAATTTTCTACGTAAAACTATGCTTGAAACATCGCTAAAACGACTTAAAAGAACCTTCTTAAATCAGTCATCTACATGTATATCAAAGTCAAAGGATGAAGTTTTGGGTGAGAGATTGTTCTTGCTTTTAAACATTTTTCCTTACGGACCAGCGATAAAAGAAGGAGAGGAGACGTCTCGAACTATGCTTCAAGACCTTCTGCTGTTGTTTTTTCTATGGTCAGGTTGTCAGGCGCAGATCCAGCCATTTAAAAAAAAGGGGGGGGGGTCCCAACCCACAGTAAAAGGGGGGGGGGGGTCCAACTATATGCTCCCATTCAAATGCATTGATCGGCCCAAAAAAAGGGGGGTTCCAACCCCCGGACACCCCCCCCCCCTGGATCCGCCACTGGGTTGTTGTCTCTTTGACACATATCCCATTTCCATTCTCAATTTTAATCAAACACGTGTGTCGCAAAGTTATTATTAAATCCTGTATGTTTCATGTGACGGACGCCATTTAACCACATTATTTCGTCAAAAAATACAATCAACACCTTTATTAATTACTACAATTGCTATCTTGAGATCGGTCTAAAAAGATCGATCTTTAGTCTAATGAAAACGGGAAAGACCGATCTTCAATCGGTCTTAAAAAGTCCACTTCCAGATGTGGTTTTAAAAAATCAATCTTATATGAATCGATCTTTTTTCAAGTGTAAATGCATGCTTTAGTTAGATTGATCGATTCCGCTATTTTTGGATTATCTTCTAAATCTATTTCTATTTCTTTGCTGCAAATCCTCATCTTCAAACGCATTGACCGTCATTTAGCGATGGTCTACACACATGTCTTAACTTGTTACACATGTATGAACCAAAAAATTATTAATAATCCATACGAAATTCCAATGAGCAAACTATTTTCTCCATGATTTTGCATTTCAATGTGTTACCGGTATAGTCCGTGCGAGATGCAGAATTTCATTTATTATTCTATTTTTTGGATTATTTGTTTACGAAATATAAGGTAATAAGGAAATTTATGGTCAGACCGGTTCTTTTTATGTTGAAATGTAAAGATCGATCTCGTCCATTAAGGATACATTATTTTTTTTCAAATACTTCCAGAACTAACTTATACTAGACTCTTATAATAAACAGTACTGTACCACGTATAACTCTTTCAAATCCCGCAATCACGGGAATAACTAAGTTCGGTACATGCATTCTTTGTTTATCAAATGGGAATCAAACCTGAAAATTCGGTGTCAAAATATTTTTGTAACTCGCAACTCGACTTTTGTTACTCGAAACTCGACTTTCGTAACTCGCAACTCGACTTTTATAACTCGCAACTCGCCTTTTGTAACTCGCAACTCGACCTTCTAAACTCGCAACTCGACTTTAGTAACTTGCAACTCGACTTTTGTAACTCGCAACTCGACTTTTGCAACTCACAACTCGACTATCTTAACTCGCAACTCGACTTTCTTAACTCGCAACTCGACTTTCTTAACTCGCAAATCGACTTTCTTAACTCGCAACTCGACTTTCTTAACTCGCAAATCGACTTATGTAACTCGCAACTCGACTTTCTGAACTCGCAACTCGACTTTTGTAACTCGCAACTCGACTTTCGTAACTTGCATCTCGACTTTCTAAACTCGCAACTTGCAACTCGACGATAAGAAACCCTCAGGTAATTATATCTGAAGTTTTGTGCATTTGTAAATATACTTTCAAATACTTCATTAATAAGAACGACCTCTAAAGAAATAAAACACTGCATACTCAAGTAGATGCATTACTTTTTTGTAGATACGTCTGTTTGTTATTTACAGTCCCCTTTATCATTGAAGTTACAATTTTGTCATTTAAAGATGAAATAATTATTTCAGATCATTTTTGCACATCATGGAGAGAAATTAAAACAAATGGAATGTAGCAAAGTGATGAGTGCTGAATATGGAAATTGTTTGAATGGTGGTATACAACTGCATCCTGCCTTTATGGGATAAATTTAATGATTTGATGAATCTGTAATTGTAGTTATTTTAAACTGACTTTGAAATAACCAATAGAATTTCCATAACAACATGTATATGTAGTTTTTTTTCATTTACAAGCTGATCATTAATCATTCATAATGTGATCAAGCACAGAATCCTCTATAAAGTGGTGGTCCAAAGATTTAAAATTATCAAATTTTCTAAAGGACTGATATATGACTTTGATTATTTTTTGCAATAGAAATTATAGATTATTATAGTGAGGACCAGCAGGTTTTCTTGTAGGACCAGCAGGTTTTCTTGTAGGACCATCAGGGGGAAATATTTTCAAGAACTCTAGTCTGCAAGCATGCATTCCACAAATCGCTGGTCAGTGATTTTTTGGTATTTCAGATCATAGAAAATTGCCAGATATCATGATGATCTTATCAATTAAAGATATATTACAGTAGTAATCTTTTTTTGTTCTAACCGCAACCATATTTGGCAATGAGTGAATATAATTTCATTTATTCATAATTGCTATTAAAATTATTGCTGTGGGCTATTATTCATTATTTTGTAACCCTGCAAATTAAAACAGATCTGGAGACATTGTTCATTGTATACTTATTAAAATTTACCTTTTATAATGATAAATTGTTACTCATAAAATTTTATAGTTTTTTAACTTATGATTATTCCATTATTGAAATTTCTAGCACTTCTTTTTAACATGATGGAGTTGGGAAAATTTACCACAGTTCAGTTCTATGGACAACTAAAGGAGAATAATTTCATTTGTCAAAGGACAGGAGACTTTCCATGCCTCAAGACTTAAAAAGCTGAAATTGTAAGGCTTTAAGAAACTAATATATATCTATATGGTCTTGTCTTAAGTTTCCATAAAAAAAAGGAGTATAATTTAAGTCTTATCAAACATATTTTTAAGAAAAATATAATGTTTTAACTTTGTTCAATGCATATTTATAATTTATTTAATTGGAAGAAATAAAGCACTTAATTTATACACAATAACCTTTTTGATTTAAGCTTTTGTATTAACTTTTTTAAGATCATTACATGGAGCTTACACTGTTTAAAGAGATGTGGGTATATATATGCCAATGAGACAGCAACTCAACTACAAGAATAACCAAAGGAACATATCAAGATGCTTTTTTTAAATGTATAATCAAACCTAATGCTCCCTACAGTCAAATACAAAACAATTAAAAGAGTAAACGCATGCAGTAATTCTTTAAATACATAATGTTTGTCTCCAATTAATAAAGCAGTTGTCTGAACTTGTGTGATATCTTTGTACGGAAATTAGATGCAGAGAACCATTCATGAAGTGTATACATGAAACTGATATTTAGAATGTTCTTCAGAGCTATAACTCTAGCCCTTAAGATTACATTACACTACTATTGCTTGCTAATTCTACTATCAACAGTAGAATAGAGAAGATTCATGATTAAGAGTGATTTTTGCAATTTGCTGTGGATGATGACTTAATCAAAATTGGATGCATTGATGAAATTCATACAACAATGACAGTTAATTCTTTAAACAAGAAAAAGCTTTAGATATTTTCAATGGCGCAAAACAAAAAAGTTATGAACTATAAAATGATTAAAACTGTGTTGAGTTTACAATTTTTATAAAAGTGACAACATTAACCTACATGTAATGAAATACAATAAACCCCAAAGATGCTTTTATTTAGATTGATTGTAAAGTTTGCATGTCTGGCTGGCATGCATCATCTGTCTTTGTTCATGGTTCATAAGTCAGTGCAACTTTTCAAATGGTGGATCCTCCTCTAAGATACTAGAAACAAAATGTCTCTAAATGTCTATTTGGTTTATGGAATGATTGTAAGGTGTACAAGTCTGTCAGGCTTGGTTTATCTGTCAGACCTTGACCTCATTGTTATGAATCATTAATATCTTTAAATTTGTAGTAAACTATTATCTGTTAGACTAATAATATAAATCATTTAAGCAGGAAACAAATTTCAGCTTGTTTTAGACATTAATCTCTTGGTGAAATTTCTTATTTTACAAATCTTGAAAAAATAATTTATGATTAAAAGAAGATATTCAGTGCAGAATATTTTATTTCATGTTGCTATATTCATATACTGATAGGGTCTGAGTCTTTTGCAATTTATATATAGACATGAAGATTGCATTTTTGGGTTCATGCATAATTTTTTTTAAGTCGAACAGTCCTAGAATGTAGATGGCAGATTTGCTTAAATTGGGTGTATTTAGATATTATTTGAAGCAAACTTTACAAATATATCTTTTCATTATTCAGTCTTTTAAGTTTTTGCAGTGAACATTTACATATAACTGTCAATACATTTTTTATACATAAATAACGTAGTTAAGAAGATGTGGTTATAGTTGCCAATGAGACGACTTTCCACTAGAGAGCAAATGACATGGAACTTATTGATAACAAATAAATGTGACCATATTGCTTTCAACAATGAGAAAAACCAACATTGCATAGTGAGCTATTAAAGGCCACAAAATAGAAATGTAAAACAATTCCAGAGAAAACTAACAGTCTGATTTATGTTAAAAATTAATATGATATACAGCCACTGAAGAACAGGTTCTCGACTTGGGACAGGCACATTCAGAATTCAATAGTGGTGGGCTTAAACATGTTGGCCAGCGCCAAACCCCCTTCTAACCTGGGACAACGATTTAACAGTACCATATATGAAGTTGAACTATGAAAATCAGTTGATTAGGACTGAACTTGTATTGTATTTACTGGCAGTTACTGACAGCTAGTTCAAAGTCAAAAACAACTTGTAAATAAATTTGTTTCTAAAGACTAAAGTATCAATTAGCACACATCTAATCGATTTAAGTGTAAAGATGTTATTAACAGTCTAATTTATAATGACTGAGCAACAAGAAATATTACAGAAATCCACCTATAGGATAAAAACAAGTTTCATTCCAAATAAATAAAAGCACTGCTCTGTTTTATAGATGCACATTAGAGGGGCGGATCCCAGATGTCCCGATTCAAATGCATCGTTCTAAAAAAAAGAGGTCTCGATTCGCTACTGCATTTACAATGTCTCATACTAATTCACATTCTAAGCAGTCCTCCAAAGTCCATGCCAATACTTCCATGCATTGATCTTCATCTTTAATCAAAGCGCTGTAAGCGCTGTAGGCAGTTAACCAAAAACCAAGGCAAGGCAAACATAATTATGAAAACTGTGGCAATGTTGCTTCAATTTTTTTTAAAGATTTAAAAGAACAAACATTAAACATTCATACATAACTGTGACGTTATGCACGTTATTGCGTCAATGCCGTGAAATGCGACAGAGCAATTTGATAAATAGCTCTTCTATGAAAAGTAACTAGTTCAGCTTTATGAAATATATATCCATAGATTAGGCAGGTATTACTGTTTCCAAAAATATTAAAAATACTCTTTAATTTTTCAAAATAATTTCAAATAATGATACAAATATTACCAAAACGTCAAAAATATGCGTGTCAGACGTAACAAATTATTCGCAAAATAACTTTTGCGGGAATTTTTGTGGTCTAATAAAAAGTTTAAAATCCCCGAAAATTCGCATGAATTATAAAAGTCTAATATTATTTATGACGCTATTGCTGTTTTTTTGTGTTGATCGAACGGTAAAAATTTATTTTTTCAAAAATGAATAATACTCGCCATGGTCAGGTTTCTGAAAATGGTAAGTTATCAAAATTTGTCGCTTTTTAAAATATCAGATGATATAAAATTTTGTTTTTATAAATTATTCCTACAAATGTGCTTAGATAGACCATTTCAAATCCGGAATTTTACAGCACTCGCACCACAAATAAAAACGCATTGGCCTCGGGAAAATGTCTTGCAAGATTGTCCAATGTCGAATTTTGCCGCTTTTTACAAAAACAATGTCAGTTTCAACGTCATTTTATTAAATATTCAATTTGTAGCATATAAAACAGTGCTTTTTCGTAATTGTGCTTTCACCCCACAATACGATAACATACTTTTTGATAAGCTGTTAAGTCGAAATGACTTCGTTTTTTAACAAATCAAATGTCTTGCAAGTTTGTCCACTGCAATTTTCTTACGTTTTGAACGTTTTCGATTCGGGACGCTATACATATATGCATTTTCAAATTATTTCTAAAAGTTTGTTCTTTGTTTTGGTGTTAAAGCGACATTTGTTGTATTTATTGACCTGTCATCAAAGGTAGGAGAAGCCGGACATCAGGCGACCTTAAGTTAAAATAGTTGCAATAACTGGGATTAGCATCGGAGTCGAACAAATCTCGCCACGAGGGTATCTTAAAATTACCATGCTTTTTATCACTTTATATGAACTCATTAGGCCAATCATCCTCCTAGGCCATCGAATTTGAAAGCAGTTCGTATTGTCATATGATATTATATGTGAACGATATTTCATTGTTTTTAAATAACAAGTACGGTTCGATTTTATGTTTTAAGATCAGAGGACAAAACAAAATAACCAAATTACAAATTTCGAAAATAGATAGAATCATAGAAACCACGATAAGAACTGCAATATATAAAAGTAGTTAAAATCAAATAGAAAATGAATAATTATCTAAAATGAAAAAAACAACATATGGTAATTTGTCAATAAATAGGTAAAATATTAATTACAGAACAAAAGAATTTCATATCCGAGACAGGGAGAATTAAATATTGTAAAGAGATAAAGAAACTAAAAAGAAAAGAGCAAACTAATAAAAGTTACAATAAATATAAAGAAAAATACAACACAAGCCGAATCAGAAGTCCGAAAAATTCATTTGCTTGCGTATCTACCAGTAGCAAATACTTCGTACATATTCAAGACTTTGAAGTATCCATATCGATCAAAAATGATTGCAATCAAAACGAACAAAGTATACTCGATTACCGACGTAAAACGTCTTTTGACGTTACCAATTGGGACGCAATATCGTGCGTAACGTCTGTACATTGATGTTCATTTAATGAATTGATCATTAAGGCAACTAATTCATATTTTATCAAAGTTTCAAAAAGCAACGCATATATCAAGTATATTTTTTTTTTCGTGGTCATGAGTCTGCAGTAGTACAAATTCGCAATGATTGCAGTTTTTCTAGTTGATAGTTAATGTTCGTATTAGTTTACTGTTAGTAGTTCAAGTTGACTTTAGTACCATCTTGTAAAAGTATGAATGTACTTGCTTCCCTGGAAAGAAAACTGAGTTTGTGTTCTACAGTACAAAAGTTATGAGACACAAATCAGACAAAATTTCTCAAATAAGAGACCCACAGGGACTCCCCCTATATTTCATTTGATTTATTATATTGTCCCATACATGAACAAATATGGTTTAGGGGTGGGGATCTCTACTGTTTCCAAGTTATAAAGCAGGAGGTGGTGGGGTGCTCCCAGGGACTTCACCTATATTTCATTTGAGTAGTTATATAGTCCCATACATCTCTACTGTTTCCAAGTTCTAAAGCAGGAGGTGGTGGGGTGCTCCTAGGGACTTCACCTATATTTCATTTGAGTAGTTATATAGTCCCATACATACCTGTTGGTGACCTTCTGCTGTTGTTTTTTATTTGGTCGGGTTGTTGTCTCTTTGACACATTCCCCATTTCCATTCTCAATTTTATGTGGGGATCTCATCCGTTTTAAATTTATCAACAGGAGGGGGAAGTGTGCCCCAAAGGACTCCACATCCATATCATATGATTTGCTTCGTTCAGGTATCATATAATCTAGTTGCATTATTTGTGTAAAATAAGAAACTTCCAGCTATTTTAACTGACCCATCAAAATTGAGAGAGAAAAAAATACCCATTGAAATTGCAATAATATGTTTACACTTTAAAAGCATCTAACTTGCTTTACCAACATTTATCACTGAAAAAGAAAATTTATTCTGTCACCAGGACCATATATATTGTTAGATTTACTGTTCCCAGCTGTCACATTGTATTGGATTTGTCAAAAAGTAATTTTGAGTTTCTGTACAAAATATTTTCTGTTTTTTTTTTTCATTCTTTTACATTTATCTTTTGTTTTTCAATTCTAGTGTTTATATTTATTTACCATGCATAGATGTATTTTGTCATCTGTCTGAATTTTTTTTATTGCCTAAACCCGGAATTATCCTTATCCGCTTCCGGAATCGGATCCGATATTGTAATTTTCTTCTCACGCCAGCCATTTTGTTTTCAATGTTGTTTTTGTCAGATACGATTTTACCAGAATTTACACATTATTTGTCAGCGATTTTCTGTATAAAGCTAGCGGTTGAACAAAGTGAACATCGCTGTCATGAATAATAATGCTAAAAATAAGTTTTGAGATCGTTTATTAGGAGACTTTAGTAAAAAGGTTTGCAAAGTTATTTTTTTTATTTCCTCTCAAGTCGGGCATGTAGAGCGTAGCTAGTAACCAAGTCGAAAGTCCGACTGCAAAGGTGGAAGGTCGCAGACCTCGGACAACTGCTAATTTGAACCCCTGCCTCCAAATTGAAAAGATACAAAAATTGCGTCTTATAATTTAAAATTGCCGCCAACAGCAGTGGAACTTATTTTAAGACTACTGACGTAGTTGACTACGTATTGACGACAAACAATAGTCCTACGACTTTTGCCATTTGGGAAATTTAAACTAATTGTTTTTAGAGATTTTCGGCGATAAAATATTTCATGCATTTGTTCTTTGACAGCTTAGCCAAAATCTCATGGGATAATAAACTACATAAGGATTCCTAATGTGCCCTAGCTACTTCCTATGTGCAACTTCAAAACTTTTGGATAAATCGATGATCATTTAAGTTTTTTCTGGTCATATTTTTTGTAATCAAGAACTAAAAGTATAAAAAAAACTGTCCGATTAGTTATAAATAACATAACATCCAGCTAGATAATAACTATGGCACATATTTCAGCATTTATTGGGTAGAACACAAATCTAGGGTGCTCGCATAAGGCAGCTTAACTGCCTAAAAATGGCTGATAAATGACAATTGTGTGGTTTTCTTATTTGTTACAGTGACAATTTTCACTAATTTAATCTTTGAACTTATCAATGATGATATGACTTGCAGAATGTTTATGCTCCAAAGTAAGAGAGTTCCAGACTCCTGCTCTTATGTGTGCAAAAATGTAATATTCTACAGCACGATTGTTTATGCCATTTGCTAAGGTGAGCTGCACGCCTTTTTCTCGTTAATTATTTTGTCATTCATTCTTCCGTTGGTCTTTTCTTTTTTAATTTTCATTCATTCGGTTATGTCAGGCCTGGTTTAGACTATAAGGTAATAATTTTGCTCATTGTTCATTGATGTCGTATGGTGGACTACAATACTTTAACCAAGGTCATTTTATAGATATTTGTGGACCGAGCAATAGTTAAGCCCTTTTTCCAATATCCGTAAAATTTTCACCTAAAAATTTCAAAATTTTTCCCGTTTTTCTATGTCATATGAATTAAAATATACTGCAAATAACTTGCATTTGCTATTTTCTATCAATTTCAAGTTAAGTTTCCACAGCGGTCATACTAACTTATTTGACCTTGTTTATGAATTCCCTACTCTGCCTTCGTGGTCATCATTGTCATATTTTACTTTTTCTCTATTTTTTTTTGGGGGGGGGGGGGGGGGGGTAACCACTACACGCATATACAAACAAATGGACAGCGCTATTTTCTTCTCAAAACCAGTGAGGCCGTCAACAAGTAGCAACAATTGCATCTCTTTCGTGCGATGATACCCCCCTCTTTCTATCCAAAGATATACAGAAGGGCCTTTACCATCGCATGAAACTATTAGCCGTGTAAAACAGCGATACAATGTTAGCGTTTGAAAAAAAAATCCGTATAAAATGAAAGAATTCCAATATTGAATTAGAAGTTTTTTTTATTAAATCTTAATATATGTAAATGTAAAAAATATTCGTTTTATTAATTTCAAATGCAACACACCTCCCCAGCCGAATTATTTTTTACTTAATTATATACCCAAAAAAGCACAATGATGTTTAATTTGAGGTATAGCAGTTATGTCCAATTTCTACTGTTTCAGAATTATAGCAAAACTGAAAACAAAAAAAAAGTCAATATGATTAAATCTATGAGGTTTAACTATTTACTAAGGCCCTTTCCATTTTGGAAAGATAATTGATTTGTTGTCAAGATATAAAACACAATATTCGCTATTGTATTGATACTGACAAATCAGTGATTTGTGTACCACCCCCACCGTGACCCAATTAAAACCCCAATTGTGTTGATATAGTACACAAAGCGTGTATGTCAATATACCTGAAGTGGCCGTGAGTGGCGTATCTAGAAATTTACACTGACTGTCTTAGAGGGGCCGATGCAGTCTGCTGTGGTTATTTCCTATATTATCAGCCCATATATTTTTTCCGCATTAATAAAACGAGAGTGGTGCCACCAATAGGCTGAAATTAAAACTTGCTTTTTAAAATAAATGGTTCAATCATTCATCTTTTGATGAGGTGGAGAATGGGTTCGAGATTTATAATACTTCTTTTATACCAAAAACAGTATGTACTATTTTTTAACCAAGGATGTTAATGGAAATACTTATAGAATCCTTATTTTATATCGCGTTAAGCACAAAACTACAAACAAATACCGAAAATACTTTCTTCTTTCGCCATTACAACGATTTAACATGTTTAAGGCGTCAGATTTTACTCGAAACTACTAAATATGTCATAACTTTTTCAATTAACGCGATAAAGTTTATTGATTTCAGCACATTTTTAATATCATCGTCATTAATTACTTATCGCGTTAAAATAAGAATTAACACGTTAAATGAAGGTTTAAAAGAGGGTTCAACGCGTTAAAAGAAGGTTACCCCGTAAAAGGTAAGAAAATGCAACTATACTTCGTGACAAACAATTTTAACGCGTTACATGCAACTTTTGCGCGTTAAATGCAACTTTAACGCGTTAAATGCAACTGAAACGCGTTAGTGCATTTTTAACGCGTTAAATGCAACGTTAACGCGTTAAATGCAACTTTTGCGCGTTAAATGTCATTTTATTTAAACGCGTTAAATGCAACGTTAACGCGTTAAATGCAACGTTAACGCGTTAAATGCAACATAAACGCGTTAAATTCAACTTTAACTTACTAAATGAAATGCAACTTTAACGCGTTAAATGCAATTTTAACTTACTAAATGCAATTTTAACTTACTAAATGCAACTTTAACTTACTAAAAAAGAAATGCAACTTTAACTTACTAAATGAAATGCAACTTTGCATTTAACGCGTGAAGGTACATGTAGATGGGGTGTCTTAATTATAGTCCATAGAATTTTTTAATAATTTGCCAAAATGTAGTTTATATCCTGCTTTAAAAAAAAAAAAAAAAAAAAGATTGGGTCACGAGGCTTATTTTCACGCTACACGGTGTTCAAAATTGACAGATAAAGCGTAAACTCACCATAGAATTTTGAGATAACATATGAGAAGATAGCTTAAATAGTATGCTTTCAGCTAAGAAAAAGAAAAAAATGGGGTCACCGGACCCGTTTTCTTGCTACATTATAAAATAGGTAAATTCCAAACACATTCTTCTGTAAAAGTACCTTAATCTGAATTATCTGCCCTTGCATTTTAGTTGCCTCCCCTTATGTGGCAAAGTTTGGAAAGATTTAATCAAACAAAAGTTTTCTGCTTTTTGTAAAATACAACCATAAAAATGATAAAGCATGTCATTTTCTATATTGAAATGAAAGTTTTTACACATGAATTACCTTCTACTCTAAAAATTTGCACATTCTATTTAAGATCTAGACCTTGTTTTCTGGTATTTCCCAATTAACGCGTTAAAAGCAGCTTTAACGCGTTTAGTTGGTATGGGTGTCTTTCGCCATCTTGGATTGTAAAAAAAAAGAGAATCTAAGGTCCATATTTTCTATCAAATTAACAAAATGTGATGCAAGAATGCAGATATTTCATGTGTTTTTACATTTAAAAGATCCAATTTATAAGAATATAACTTATAAATATAAATATATGTACAAGTGTAGATTATTTTTGGTTGTTTTTTAATATTTTGAAATTGTCATTTTAAGGGAAGGTAACCCTAAAACAGTGCATTTTCTGTTGGATTGTTCATGGAATTTTCCTACTTTGTATTTTAGCTGGAAAAAACGTACGGTGACCCTATCTTTTTTTATCTTTTACAATTCTATCATTTCGTTTAGTTTCTATTCACAAAATGGTGTTTTTCCTGTATAATCCATACAAAATGTGTCATTTTGTCACGACCCGTAGCTTGAAAAAATGCACGGTGACCTATCATTTTTATAATATTTTTTAACATGTATCAATAGATACTACATTTTGGCAAAGTATGAACAAATTCTATCATTTTTATTTTAGACTCCCATACCACCTTAAATGCAACTTTAACGCATTAAAAGCAAAGATAACGCGTTAAATGCAACTTTAACGCGTTAAGTGCAACTTTAACGCGTTAAGTGCAACTTTAACGCGTTGAATGTTATTTAAACATAATATTTGTCAATGGGTTGAAAAAAGTTAGTTAATGTGTCAAAAACTAAGACAATGTGTATAGGTTCAAAACAAAAACTGTCTGTGATGTGTAATGACACATTAAATGTATCCATTAATGGCCAAAAGATTAATGAAAGTCACTGTGAAAAAGTCCTAGTAGGTTTTTTTGTTGACAAAACTCTTTCTTGGTATGATCAAATTAATCATATGATCAAGACAGTTAATTCTTCATTAGCTTTATTAAAAAGAATCAAGAAATTCTTGAATCGCAATGCACGAATTCTTTTTTACAATGCGTATATTCTTTCACATTTGGATTACTGTTAAAGAATTAACTGTTTTGATTATACTTAACTTACATAAGTCTCTACAAGTGAAGTTTTTTTTTTGCAGATGGTGAAAACATGACATATCTTTAATATATTTATAGACCATGCCTCAGTTAAACATTACAATCGGAAATTGTTACACGGCTGTCAGTCAGATAACCGAGGCTTTTTTTATTATTTTTTTCATTCGAGCGTTATTGATGAGTCTTATGTAGACGAAACGTTCGACTAGCGCAAATACAAAATTTCAATCCTGGTATCTATTAGCTAACAATCGTGTGTGAACATGTTTAAAACAAGAACAAAGAAATTTAAGTAAAGAAAACGGAATATTCGTTATACGATTATATTCAAAACAAGTTACCAGGAAATTTAAAATGAGTAGTTTCCATTCGTTCAGTTAGTTGATATAGTCTAAGGTTTTTAATCTAATACTTTCTACTTACTAGACCTTTTTCATATTTTAAAAGATGTCCCTATTCAGAAGCTATGAACATATATGCATGTTTATAGGACTGAACATTGATATAATTTTACAATTGTTAATATGAATATATTATTAATTAGGCCGTTAAAGTTTTTCTAAATTGAATTGTTTTTGGTTTTTTCCATGTTGGGACCTTTTATAGCCGACCATAAGGTAAAGGTTTTCTCATCGTTGAATTAAGGTAACGGGTTTCTCATCGTTGAATGCCATACGGTTCCCGATAATTGCTTACATCCACTTCAACTTTGATGGATATTTGTTTTATTGGCAATCAAACTGCATCTTCTTGTGTGTCAAATACATTCATTAGTTCATGTAAATCAATGACATTGGATTTAAAAAAAAATAATTCTTAACATTATTACCAAACTAGAAAATATAGACAATGTCTTGTCCAAGAGGAAACCATGAACCGGCTGTGATCGATTAACTCATTATAATAAAATAAAATTTTGCTCCTTTATGCAGTTGCTTATTAAATCAATATTTTTGGTTATTATTCAATATAAGGAATAACTTTATAACGGTTGAAAATTCACTAGATTTTGAATGATTTAGGCAAAGACATCGTATCCATTTTCTTTAATATACTGTGGGAACAAAAACCAAATATATCATAAAAACACGTTGTTTACGCAAGTAACGTTATGCAATGGCAACCGTGTTAAAAGTTGTATATACTTGGCACCCGGTCTGAAACATCCTGAATTTGTTTATTCGGGATCCGAAGAGTTACACAGTATATTACATTAAAACTCATATCAATATCTTATAAATATATTGATATAATGTACAACAAGAATGTGCATATGTGACTCACTGAGCATTTCTAAAAACAAATCATACAAAATTTATCCTTTTAACAAATAAAGTGACAACAAAGTTCTCCATTAAGTGAAAACAATATTTCTAAACTTAAAAAAAGCTAAATGGATACTATTTGTTGTGTAAAAAATGACTAACAGTGACTGTTGGCAATTATAATTCACAAATTGAAGATAAGCTTTGCAAAGCAGTTGTTGTTAATTTGTTTTTAAGCAAACTGTACGTATAGAACTTGATATACTATTTTAATATTTTATAAGATAACGATATTTCATTAGGCAAGAACTTAAACCTAATCTCTAATATTTTTAATTCAATTTTCGAAATTGAGAACAAATAAGATGAATAAAATAAACGTGCTTACAGTGTGTTTTAGCCAGGTATTCCATATTTCGCCTTTGTTGTGTGTTTCCTCATGTTCTGCGCACCTGTATTTTCCGTTTCTACATTTTTTATCTAGTTCTTCAGAGCTCAATCTACCGGCCCTTTTAGAATAATCTCCAGTACTACATTTTGCCTTTATCGTGAAAATTATTTTCAGCCTTAATTGATTGTTTAACTCCTCAATTTTGCGGTTGAGCTTTTCTAAAATATTTTTATATATTACTTCCTCAACTTCACCCTCTTTCCATATCTGCAAGGAAATAGCATTCTTTGAAAAGCAGAGAATTAACCTTTCAAACCCTGAATCATCTAGACAAAACACTGCTTTCCCTTTATAAATAGCTTTTCTTTTCTCTCCATCCTCCTCTGCACAGACTATATAGTCATTTACGAAATATAATAAAATGTGATTGAAATAGGCAAGGGGAAGAAATTCAAATTCAAAGGTCAGCCAAGGTGAAGCACTGAAGCTATTTGCATATTTTTTTTTAATAATCTCTAAAGCCTCTGTTTTACTTATCATGCACGGCATATAATATAAATTTGATTTTTGACATTCATTGCTCAAAGTACCTTTAAAGCTTGGTTTTACGATAATGTCAAATTTTTCCAATACTCTAAGAATATGATTTTGATATCGTCCGAACTTTAAATGACTCTCCTTTTCAAAAAGTTTGGCTATTATTTCCTCTGATATGTTTCCTGTTTCTGTCAGCTGAGTCAATGCAGTCGTTGGTAGCAATGTTATATTTTCTTTATATTTTTTGTCATCACAAATAAGGCACCTGAAACACTGAACTAGCCAATTTGGCTGAAGAATAATGTAATCCTTTATATCATCGAAAAATATTAGGTTGCCAATCTTATGCTGATGATTTAGGAAAGCAGTGATATCTATTCCGCCACCAATGATTTTTATAGCCAAATCAGATATATTATCCATTGATAGTATATTTGTATTTAAATCCCTTTTTAAAACAGCTAGAGCATTTTCAAGTTGAATCCACTCCATAGGGAGTTTTTCTGCAAAATACTCCATCTCTTTTGCAGTATTTGAAATTAACTGCTTCAGTTGGTCAATGGTATTGATATCTTCATTACCGAATTGTGTGTTTGAAAGGAAGAAGATTCCTCTAATATGATCACTTCTTTTTCCAATAATGTTTGCTACTTTTTGCTTATAATCTTTCTTCTTTTTCATAACATTTTTTCCGCTTTGTTGTGCAATTTCTTCAGGCTGAAAACAGAGAGTAACTAAACTGTACGACTTTTAAAACTTTTGGCATACAACGTTTGGTATACTTTTTGTAATATTGAAATACTAGTTAATAGAATTTAGTTATGTTCATCAAATCTAAATTGTTACTCGTACATTACAAATATTTTTGTGCAAATTTAAGTCGAGAGCATGTTTAACATTTTATAAGAGAAAATAACGATTAACTATAGAATAGAGACAGCATTAGTTGATAAACACGTTTTGAACTGTAAGTAACACCTACGACAATTCTTGCCAGAGGACATATCCGTGCTGTCCTACAATATCTGTGGTCGAAAGCATCAAAGTGTATTAATAAAAAAAAACTTATTTTCAAATGTTTACAATAGACGTATATTTTATAAATCAGTAATGAACAACAGTCATCTCAAACGTTTAAAAGAACATACTTACATCTAGCCACTCATCAGTATGAGTAAAAACCAATATTACAGGTGGATTTAAATTGTTTTCATGGTCTGAAGAATTTTCACAGAAACAGTGAATACTGTCAAACCAAAAATCAATGTATTCTGAAAATTAAAAAATATAATAGAAACAATTTGGAGTTTAGTATGGCGTTTATTATCACTGAACTAGTATATATTTGTTAAGGGGCCGGCTGAAGGACGCCTCCGGGTGCGGGAATTTCTCGCTACATTGAAGACTGTTGGTGACCTTCTGCTGTTGTCTTTTCTATGGTCGGGTTGTTGTCTCACATTTGACACATTCCCCATTTCCATTCACAATTGTAACTTGTTTATATTCTTCATCAGTCATTAAATACTTATATGTAAAACTTTTGAGTAAACCCAGTTCCTCTGATATAGTAAGCAGTTTCTAATGCACAGGACGCATTCCAACAAAACTAAAGGTGTTAAAGATCCTTTGTCGCTTGGCGGTACCTTGGGGAATAACCACTGCTTAGTAAATTTCATTATTAAAGGGGCATACTTCTATCAAAAGAAAACTGAATATTTCCGGCATATTGATTTTTTTTATCTGGCTGATCCTTTTTCTAAACGAAGTTTCTATCTATCTTTAATTGTTTTCATGATAGTAGACAAACATGCAAACAACTAGGTTAAAATTGGCCATAAGGGTAACTTATTCATTGGGATTCGTTTTGTTCTTGTAATGCTGAATTTTTATGCTGTTTCAAGTATTGATCTATCCATCTAAGTTTTCGATAAAATAGGTCATAATTTAAAATAAAATGGTAAAATTCGTCTTTTAGGTTGCTATTCGGTAAATATAGACAATGCAATTTCCCATGGGATTACTCCCTTTGCGGCTAAATCTGTGCCACTGAATTTCCAAGTGTTTAAACTTGTTATAGGATTAAACGCCTTTTCAAAGGGATTTATTGGTGTAAAAACTCGACCAGTTCACTCACAAACGATATGTTAGTGAGTAACTTGGACCAGTTTATACACCAATATACTCCTTTAAAAGGCGTTTAATCCTTATAATTCTTTAAAATTGGAGATATGGCATATATTTTTTCCACACTCGTTACCTCTATCACACGTAAGTTGTATATTCGTGTCATTGAAAAGGCCTGGCCTGGCGCATTAATATATTTGTTGCTTAACGCAAAAATATGTACTCAATGAAATTTGCGATCTGATAAAAAGTAAACTTCAAAAACTCTTATTATCATTCAAACGAATGTCTTTTGTGTATTATTTAATCATATCTCCCAAAAGAGACGTGGCTTGTGAAGCAACCGTATTTACAAAGTGCAACATACACAAACATTCATTCAAATTGAAAACTCTTGAAAAACACCTAATTACTTAATAGCATTTCAAATTACTAGAAATGTTAAGTTTAGTTATTAATCAATCCAACATTCAAGATTATATAAAGTACCACATCCTGCCTTCTCTAGTCCACATCTTACTGTACGCCTATTTGTCAATTAGAGTTAACAATTTCTACCACAAATGGTCAGTGTAAAAATGTTGTAACATAAATATCATCTCTAACCATATATCTAACATAATTCAGCTAATATATGAGCTAGAAGTGATAATACAAAGCCATATTTTCAAAAGTTTGTATGAAGTTAACAGTCTATAATTATATATGACATCACTAAAAGTTTAATAGAACTGACTGCTAACATCTGTTTTTTTTTGTACAATTGCAAAGCAAAGTTCATGATTTCTATACAAAAGGCATTTACAATAATAAAATCATAGCATTTACCTGTTAAACTATCTGTTTTGTGACTCAATTGGTAGGCATTTTTTGTCTTTTGCCACTGGGGCCTCACGTATGCTTAATTATATATTCTATGTTTTCTATGAATGTGGAATATTCAGTATATATTTAGGATAGAAAACACTTTAGTTAGTTTCATTGAGGGATTTTTGTATTTCTAGTTTTTCTTTTTTTTTATGCCGCGGTCACAAAAAAACACAATCAATACCAGATAGACAGTCAAACTCATAAATCGAAAATAAACTGACAACGTCATGGCTAAAAACGAAAAAGACAAACATTATTACACATGACACAACATATAAAACAAAAACTGGGGTGATCTCAGGTGCCCCGGAAGGGTAAGCAGATCCTGCTCCATATGTGGCACCCGTCGTGTTGCTCATGTTATAACAAATCCGGCAAATAGTCTAATTCGGTAGGTCACACTCATGAAAGGGAAGGGGATTGTAGTTACGACGTAAGGAAATATGCGATATCATCTGTAAAATTTACGAAGTGATGATTTCAACTTCACCATTTGGAACTCTTGGGTTAATAGCTTCCGTGTGAACAGCAACCCTGTATCAAGAAAGTCATGATAGGAAATACAAGCACGGGAATATCGTATATCAATTGGGAGATATTTACCCCGTATGCAGGTGCTTCTGGAATGTTGCTACTTAGAAATGGAAAGTTCACAATTGGAAAGCTGAAAACATCTTTTTTGCGAGGTTTTGTTGTATTTTGTTTTCTTGGTTGTCTATACCACTAAAACTTGTAATGCCATTAATCTAAATTAATTCATCTTCACTTTAACTTCTATAACTCGCCTATTTTTGCTGTTGGAATCATTCGTAGCATGCCTCCCCAAGTATGATAACCGTAATTATTTTTCGTTTACCCACAACCGAAACTTATATCATTGAGAATGTTTCTTTACATTTTTAACATGATTTCAGAAAGGCCTGTTATTTATATAAAGAAGATAAACACCTACGGTACACAAAATCACTAACAATATCTATTGCGCATCTATCAATTCAATTACCTTGAAAACATAGTTCGCTCACCATTTCCAAATCTTAGGATTGCAGAATATCGAGAAAGAATTAATGTGTGGCTTGTCTTCCTGTTTATGAATTCTATACATACATTTGACAAAATGTAAGTAATAATATAAATCAGAAATCCAAGGTTTTAGAGCTTAATTCTTAGAAATCACTGGATTTTTGTTGACAACCTTTTCAAGTCGAATGTAAATACAGCTGTAGATTTGCAAAATAATGGACCGAGAAAAAAATTTACGATTTGAATCTTACCTTCAATATTATCATAGTTTTCTCCATTTACTTCTATTTGGTCATCTTTTAAACTTGCAACAAGAAGATAGATGGCATGTGGCGTCAAAAATGTCTGATGTGTAACGTAATAGTCTTTCTCGCCAGCAAAATCCCAAAGACCACATTCTACCAAACCGTCATATGCCATAGCAGCTTCTTGTTGTTGTACGAGCGCTATTATTTGACCCATTTCATCAATTACTTCTTTCATCTTTTTGTTAGAAATTTTAGATTCTTGATTCTCATCCGAAAGCGACATTTGTTCAGAAATGTTAACAGCACTTTTAGGGTTTTCCATTATTGACTCAACTTTCTTCGATTTAATAGTGCCGTCTGGGTTATTTGAATTGTTGTCATTTGTTAGGTCATTTGAAGTTTCGTCGTGTTTTTGTTCTGCATTATCATTTCTTTCGTTATTGTCTTTGTTCACTTTTGATTCTTTTTTCTTTTCCTTGGAAGACAATTCTTTTTGTTCTTCTGGTTTCATTTTTAGAATTTGAATAAGCCTCCATATCATTTCCTGCCTTTCGGTTCCACCTAGATTAAATTAATTTAAACAAATTTCTAATACGATTATCATCAAATTAACTGCAATTATATTTATTAATCCTAAAAGACAAACGAGGAATATACACACTATTAGAAAGTGAACTTCCGTTAGACCGTTGGTTTTACCGTTTGAATGGTTTTACACTAGTACTTTTGGGGCCCTTTATAGCTTTTTGTTCGGTGTGAGCTAAGACTCCGTGTTGAAGGCCGTACATTGACCTATAATGGTTTATTTTTATAAATTGTTATTTGAATGGAGAGTTGTCTCATTGGCACTCACACCACATCTTCCTATATCTATTCATCCACAAATATCGGACTTTTCCGAACAAAAAGCGAAAAAAAAACATACAGTCCATATTGTCTTAATTGTAACGGACACG
This sequence comes from Mytilus trossulus, assembly GCF_036588685.1. Lineage (NCBI taxonomy): Eukaryota > Metazoa > Mollusca > Bivalvia > Mytilida > Mytilidae > Mytilus > Mytilus trossulus. Next base: position 11,978,038 of record NC_086378.1, read on the forward strand.
CTTTAATAATGAGTTTATTTAACTAGTTTACTGGCTCACAAATTTCAACCTTTTTCTTTCCGTATAGATTCCATTTATCTCAATCAAACATACAACATAACAGATTGCACCTGTGATGTTTAGAATCAGATGGAAATGAGAGAAGGAAGATAACAAATCGATATTCAAACTCATAGTAGTGTATATTTTAGGGTTTAAATTTTAAAAGCATAGCTAAAAAAGATCCGTTTGTTTAGCCGTAAATGAGTCCCTATGGTAAAATGTACTTTATAAGTTTATAGAAGTGCAACTTATAATTGTAGTTGGAGTAAATTTTGATTTATAAACATAACCGTTGTGGGACTTTGTCTTCAGGTTTCTAATATATGTGTCATGCAGGTAAAATCGATGTAGAGAACATTTTTGGATTTTTGCAATAGATATAGCAAGATTGTTTTTTTTTTGTCGGCTTGATGTCGCCTATCACTGCAACAGTCCCTAGGTTTAAGAATGTTCGATCTGTTCTTGTTATACATCAAAAACGTATATATGATATATTGTATAATACACATTTTTATCTGGAGGCATATAATTGAACATACATACATGTATAAATGTTGGCTATTTGGCATAATACATTTACCAAATTTAAACCAAATCACATTTTATTATTTCAATATATTGATACAGCCATTTCTTAAAAAAAAATCACTATACCTCCGCAATTACACTTTGCTCTAGACAGTTTTCTTTTGATATAACCCTTCAATTCAAACTGCTCTGGGCACTTAACCCAACATTCATAAAAACACAACACATCAGATTTTAGCATCATTTGTAGAAACTCTGGATCAGACAATTTTCGAACTAAACCTTTAGAAATATTCTAAGAACAGATACTTATAACATCATTCCGTAAATCAGGCAAATTTTCATCACACTCTGCTTTTTCCTATCTTTCCCACAATTCTCCGTCAACGTACAATTTGTCACCCACGATATATGCATTTTCTTCCTTTTCCGCTCTTTTGAATTCATAGGGACAAGTTTTCCCCTTCGTTCGACTATTTTACACAGTTTAAATAGTTTGATACCTTGCAGAATATGATTGCATATCAAAGGCTGATTCGATAGATAATACATATTTTTCAACATATGGTGTCTATTGTTTATCTCTTTTGTTATGACAATTAAGTCAAAGTGTTCCAGTAAGTCTGTGCACTACTGAGTATTTCATTTTCTATAAATCATACATTTTTGTATTGATAAGTTTTCCTTTAAATAATATTTAGTGCTATCATATTGAATTTCATGATGATAATTTCCTTCTATAAATATAGAACACATTTTTTAACCAGAATTGTTAAGTTTCTTATGTCATTTTTATACGTTTTAATTAGAATACAAATCAAACCAAATATATGTTGAAAGTTAGTTCTATATCTCCCGGTTCAAATATCAACGAGTTGAGGTTTTCCTATAATTTCGATATACACGGAAAAGTCCAGAATATATGTTGTATTGTTTCGACCAATCCACACCCAGGACAACACTTAATTGTATCTTTCACTTCAATTTTAAAGAGAAAGTTGATTGTTTATGCTCAAAATTCGATGCATTGCATTGAAAACTTAAAAAGGGCAACATATATTTTTGCAATTGTAGTTTTTATTGGAGTTAAGGGCCATTTTATCTCACATTTCTGTTTACAATTAAAACTATCATACATATCTTTTAACCTCTCTGGGAAAAACTCAATATTTTTATAACTGAATGCAAACCTAGACCGTTTTCTCTCGTTAAATCGCGGCGACATATATAATATTCTTTAAACAAGAATATTGCTGAAATTAAGCCTTGGTATGTAAGGAAATAAGGTTTGATATTGTACACAAACATTCCATTTACAAGTCATTAGTCAGCAAAACCCCTGTTTAGTCAAATCTTTATATAAAATTGATTGATTACCAATCTTTATTCCATCATTCCTCCATATAATGCATGTTAGAATTTGAATTGTATCTTATGAAGTTGGAAGGTAATAGAAATGTTCGCTTTTTAAAAGAAATGCTTTGAATAATTTCTGTTACTTTCAAACCTGTTGTGTGCAATTTTAATGGTAATCATTTTTAGACTTCCTGTACAGTGCTTTTTTTTTAAGTTGACTGGTTTTTTTTTATCATAGATTTTCTAAACAAAAGGTTTAAGATTTTTTTTTATTTGTATAGGTTATGAATACATGGTTTAATGTTGATATTTTTTTGATTTGGGAGTCAGAGTAGTTGGTTTGTTTAAGTTTGATAGGGTATTATATTTCTTCCATCTTTGGATCATAACATAGATTTTTATTTCCGTAAGTTCCAAGGAGAAATTTGTTCAATGATTATTGCTCCCTTTTCAACTTCATACACACAGTTTATTGCCTAAACTTTTTCTATCAAATCATTGTCTTAATCTTTATTAAAGCCTAATAAATAAATTTGGTGTTTTTACTGTCCTCTGATTGGCTAAAATTATTAGTTTTATTTTCAATGTTGTCTATTTTGTTGGCGACACGCCCACTCTGACGTTGTGTATTCATACGCTAACATGTGTGTACGTTGTCATTGTTAATATAAATAATAGAAAAAGTTCTTTGAGCCTTATTTTTGATAGAAATTTATTTATAATGAATGGCAATAATTTATTTTGATTTTATTGAACAATTAAACTAATTTTTGACTCTTCATATTTTACATAATCCGCTTCGCGGATTATTCAATGTGAAGAGTCAAAAATTAGTTTCATGGTTCAATAAATTCAAAATAAATAATAGCCATTCATTAAATAAATCTGCATATTTATTTCTGGAGTACGAAGAGATTCACCAAAAGAGTCAAGTGATCCATCAAGTGTAAGCAATATATCGTGTGCATATTATGAAATGAGATACTCTGAGACATCTATAATAGTGATTCATTTTAATTTGGTCATAGTTCTGCACACAGTAAAAATATATATGGTGACAGGGGATCCCCTTGTTTACAGTCTCTTTGAATTTCAGCAAGATGTAGCATGACTGTTCATATTCAATTCACATTTCGCCCATATAATTATCTGGCATAAAATTCGAAATAATTATTTATAATTTTTAAGTTGTGCTGAATAAAGTTGGGATCATGGTATTATAAGTGGACTTAAACATTCCAGAGAAGTGTAGTTCGAAAATATTATGATCACCATTTGAATTACGTGATGAGCAGGATCTTTTATCAATTGGAGGTAAAGTGCAAAGTAGAATAAGGTTGAAAGAACATAACAAATTCAGATGATTTAAAGTGTGTTTCATATGAAATGGTAAAATCATTAACTATACTGAAGACAGAAATACAGCAGTTTAATGTAATTTTGATGTATTTAATTTGTTTTTCTCGCAAATTGTTGCCAACTTAATGGACATTTATGCGAATCATACAAGTGAGGGGTTAAGCTGGCTATAACATCAGGTTAATGCACCATTTTCTAAACAAGGAAATGCTATCCCAAGCAAAAAACGACAGTTGTTAAACATTTGTTTGATGTGTTTAGTTTTTGAATTTTATATTTCTTAAGGGACTTTCCGTTTTAAATTTTCGTGGGTAATTTTGTTTATTTTACTTTTTATAAAGATTAAAAATGAAAACAACTATTCATAAATTGCATGAGCCGACCCGCTTTTATTGAATTGGTTACATCAGAAACGCTAAAAGCTAAATAGTTGAAAGCCATAAATGACTAAATACAGAAACATTTGACGAGTCAAAGGAACACAAAGGAAATACAGCAAATGACTAAATTCATCTAAGGTAAACTTTGCCCGAGGGAGTTGAAAATCAAGTGTTATATCAATTTCTTTTTTTTTGTTAAACATATGTTTATTGCTCTTTTCTTTGCTGTAATGACAAATTAGTCGACCTACAGCAGTTGGTCAAGTATCCCGTTGAAAAAGTCGCTGAATAACCATAGAAATTATCAAGTGAATTAAATTTTGGAAAATATATAGTCACATGATTACGGAAAGTGGTACAGTTTTGTCCGGTTTTGTTTCTAATGATTAGAACTTTGTGATCATTGAACTTGACTTTTTGTAAAGAACTGTTGATGCTTGTTGATCAGTTGTCTTGATGTATTTATGCGTTTTATTCACTTTTCTCACAAACAGCTGAAACTTTAGTTAAATATTGTTAGTGGTAGGTCTCAACATTCTTATTGAGATCTAACTTGATAAATTATGCATATATGATTTTGAAGACAAACGACTGTACTTTCGTTTTCAGTGAGTCTGCTGTTTTAAATTATTAACACGTGGTCGGACAAATGAAGGGATTTTACCAAATTTTCGTAGACATGTAAGTGGAAATCATTCCTCAGTAAATTTAAAGGGCCATTAATGTCGACCGTGTCAAACATTCATTTTAATGAGTGCCATGTAACACCATCCACGACTAACGTACTTACTGCTCGGAATGAAAAATCAGAAAAAGCTGACAGGATATCCGCAGATTTTTTGCGTGAAACCCTCAGGGGTTTACGCTTAAATATTGTTTTTGGAAGTGTGTCTATGGGCCACTCGATATCCCTCGGAATCATGATTTTCGGAACGTCTCAAAAAATTTCAATCTTCATGCAGGTAGTTATTAATAACTTTGATACTGCCCCTTTATGATAGGCTACCATTGTTTATTTCAACAATCAAAGTTCAAAGTTCAATTGTAGATTGGTAAGAACAACAATAAAGACTAGGTTTCATTCAAAAAATCATTTATATGCTAAAAGCTATTTGCCCTCTGACAAAACTTAGGTGTTTTTAATAATGTTAATGTTTATTAAATATCAAGTATACTGATAACGCTTATATATAATTCATGCTTTGGAACGGTTCCTTTTACTCGTTGTATGTGTAGTATTTAAAACAACGTTCTGCTGTGCATTAGGGCAATACATCTGGGGAAAATGTATTGATATATATAATTACCCAGAATAACCTGACTGATTATTTCTGAACGTTTATCATTTGATATTTTGTATTTTAACCATAAAATGAGAAAATGTCAGAAAGCATGAAGAAAAGTATATTTAACCTTTGAGCATGCGTACCAAAAGTTAGCCAAATATCTAAATTTTCAACGGTCGTGAATGAAAAAATACTTGCGCGTTCTCAATTCACAAGGATTTTAAATCCTTGTATCTCACAAAAAAAACCCCGTAATAATGATTTACAGTAAGCATTACAAAATGTTATACTGTTTTGATATGGATTTATAAATCTTTGCTGATATTTTGTATATTATCGATAGTTAGATGTTAAAAAGGGATTCATTTGACAAATAAAATGCCTATCCATAAATACTTGACGTTTATGGTCATAGATAATGTATTCTACATTTTCGTAAAAAGTTTACTAACAGGAATGTTTGTTTTATGATTTCGAAAATACCATTTTAATTTCTTACTCCATTATTTGAAAAGAATTATTCACGTTACAAGGTAGGTTTTGTCCAGAAGTTCCCTCTGTGATAAATTCGGCGTGTCTTTTAATCTAATTTACACTTTTATTGTGTTTCAATAATACAGCACACTACATATTGTATCATGTGTAACAGTAAGTTCACAGTTTAACACCTGCATGGCTAATTGATTATCATGTAAAACCATCTTGTATAAACACATATGTTTTGATAGCATATCTCATTTAAAATTCATTAGAAAAACCAGGTTTGACAGGTAATAATTCATGTAATTAAGAGTATTGGTACTGAATCATTAGACCGGAATTCGAAATACACAGGGTCCGGTTTACAAAGGGTATTTTAAAAAAGACATAGAAGGGGAGAAAATGGCACTTTATATCAACTCATGTTTTATGAATCATATGCAAAGTTATTTTGCAAAGTTTTAGATTTAAATCGGTACTGATTTCATGTTGTAACTTCTTGTAATCAAGGTAAACAAAATTGAGTGTACTCGATTATGCTTTCAAGCAACCGTTGCAAGTAACCGTTGGAACGATAAGTTTAATGTTAAGAGTTATTTCCCCCTGAACATTCATAGAAAAGGAACAGCTAAATTACACAAAAAATTAAAACCTATATAAATTGTGTTCGTCATAACGTTATATCAATATAAAATGATTAAGTTTTGAATATATTTGTAGGTTTCTAGAAAACATGAACAGATAAAATTATTAATAACAAAATAAATTGACTTCAATAACAAAAGAATAATGATTAAATAAATCAAAAGCCACACATATTTTTCGGTTAGCTACTTCAATACTTACTTGATAGTGGTTGCCGCTGGAGAATAAAGATAAACACAAAATAGTGGGTACCGCTGGGGTTCTGTTATCCCACCCTTTTCATATCATTTAGATTAAATGAAAATTATATACCTTTTCACATATTGCGTAGATATGAATATAACCTTATCCCATATTGTTTGGTTTTCATGTGGTGTGAAACATGTAAGAGTTGAATAACTAAGTGCTAAAAGAGAAAAGTTGATAAAACAGCATATAACACCAAGAAAGATTACAGATGAAGAAGTTATGGGAACTTTATTGACCTAATCGTAAATGTCTGACAGTTTTCACGACCGCATCACATATAATTTTAAGCTGGAAAAGGTGACCTATTCCAGCGGCACGTCATATCTCCTTGTATATAGGAAGTGCACCCCCCTTTTTTCCCAAGGAAACATATCACATGTACAGATAGAATAAAGTCCCTTGAACATAGATCAACTTCTATTATATATAGATATAATAAAATGTTGTATGAGTGCCAATGAGACAACTCCCCATCCAAGTCACCTTTGTAAAAGTAAACTATTAAAGATACGACTTATTTTGAAATCTTTAATAGCAGAGAATTACTTCAAAAGCAAAAGTGGTCAGCAATTCTAAATAACCAGTCGACTCATTACATGATCTGCAAATAGGTAAGAATAGACGGCATTTTCAGTTGTATGCATATGAAAATCATTGCCCTTAAATGGCATTCTTTATACTTCTTTTAAGTGTACGGCAAAATATCGAGAGAAATTTGAAAAGACAAATATTCAACAAAAAAGAGATTTTAGTCACGAATAATATTCTAGTTACTTTTTATTTCGATAATCTGATAGCAAATCAATAATTTGCCTTTGAGCTATCATGCATATAGCTACATGTACAACTGATACCGTATACGTATTCACTGGGCATCCTTCTTTTTTTTAAAATTATTAATACCCTCGGACGGACTAGAATTTTTCTAAAAAAACCTCCTTAAATCACATGCTATATGAAAAAACATATCATACATGACCCCTTTTAAAACACATATGTTTATATATCTTTTACGTTGTAAGCCGAGTGTGAAAAATAAGAAAACCTAGAGTTGAGGTATTTTAGATAAGATTGTATTCATGATACGTGTATTCGTGCAGAAAGTTGTATTTGGGATTATAAGCACAGGCGTCAACTTGAAGTCATGTTATATACCCGAGCATGGTGACGGAATGTTACATTGTGAGCCAGCTAATCTATAATACTTATCTATAAAACTAAAATAACGAGGCCCAATCTGTCAGCCGTCATGAGATAAAAACGACAAATAAAAAAATTCAACTTTATATATAGCTTATATAGGACAATGGTGTAGATTAAAAATTACACCACTCCAGCGCCTTTTGTTTTCCAAATGATTGATATTACCAATAATTGATAAGTTCCAGGTCGACCGGTTCCAACAGAAAGATTTGAAAGCAGAGACAACTGTGTATCTTATAATCGGCATGACTTTATCAGATGACAATACCAATACTAAAATAAGGCTTACGTATAGTTATATACTTGAATTCAGTCACGAACCCGCGATATCACGGGTGTGTCCTAGTTTTACGTTAAACATGTCAGTTTAGCACAATTTTAAACAAGACAAAGTACCTAGAAACAAACAACCCTGAACAAGTTACCTAGAAACAATTACGAACCGATGAAAATGATCCTTAATTTTGAGTTCAGATATCAGCTGTCGTCAATGGCGCAAAGGACATTGTATAGCATCATAGTATTTCTCGTAAATACCAAGAGTTAAAAAGGCATATTCATATCGCATTTGTAAAATATAGCGTCAAATTATTGCCGTAATCAGTGAAAGAAATACGCTGTATGTAAGACGTTTTTTCTAGCATTGCTGTACGATAAAAGGATTAATAGAAGACATGATAATGCATTTGGTTAACATAATCCCACGTATATATACTACTTGCAAGCTCGTATATTACACAAATTTATTCGCGTAAAGTTATAATAATATTCAATGAGATAATAATAAAGGAACAACCATTATTTAAGGGAGCAACAAAAAAAGGGGTCATTGTTTTTGTCTCAGCTACGCGCCAACATTTTTATTTAATTCAATATACCACTGCTACCAAACAAATTATTTAATTCAAAATTTAACACGAATGTACGGAGAACATTTGGATTCAGAATATTTTTCAACCCTCTGCTTGAACAGAATATTCTTTCTTCGTCAAAATGGGAATCAGAAGACTTTTTATGAATAAAAACATACCCCCTTTTTATGAATTTAAATGGTCGTTTTCTAAGGAATCTAATCAACAACTGTTTTGTAATTATTACATCAACCAAAAAGTTCAGTAACAAAATATTATGAAAGACATAGATCGATAGTTTTACAAGTTGATTTGCGTTTTAGAAACAATGTTGCAATAATAACAATTGATTTGAAAAAGTCAACACAGTTTTGTCAATTTAAAGACTTTAGTATAGTAGTTATACCAACACCTGTAAGATATGACTATGAAAGTGCCCATACTTCAAAATTCTATGTAAGTATTAGAAACTTTCTTAGTGTAAGTGTTCTTCTAAATATACACAAAACAAAAACAAAACCAAACAAACAGAAACGCAAGTTTATATCTAGAATCTAAAGGTAGAGGCAACTCAGTTAAGTAAAGGACTGTTAGATTCATTCGCTTCTGAACACAATCAATATTCTGGAATAAAATCACGAAGAAAGTTTTCCAGAAGCTGTGTAATCGTAATTAAATAAAATTTGAAAGTTTTATCGTTGATATGCATTTCGATTTCTTTAATTTCATAATGATGAAGACAATAATCTCATACATTAAATGATACCTCCAAAAACAGCAACAACGGTTGTGTTACGTACCAACCGTACCTGATACGTAGCAAATCGGGATACCTCTACTGGGCGAACGATAATAAATTAAAAAGTTATAAGTCTTTTCATTTGTTCAGGTTTGAAACAGTTTTCTATATTTGTTTCTTTTATTTATGCTTTGAATCTGGGACTTTTATACTAAGTTAGTATCAAAGTTCCTGATTGAATGGTCTTAATTTATAACAATTCGAATTGTTGACATACATCCTTTGAGAAATAAACAAGTTATTAGCGTTTTAGTTTTAGTCCGGTCAATAGTGTCACCAATCAAAGGGAGATAATTCGTATTATGAGGAATATTGATCAATGATCATCTTTTAGAAATTAATTTCGCATGTTTCTAGGTAGAATACCCATAATTTTTTTTGATTGTTGAGTAAAACAAGACTGAAATTAATTACTTTTGTGATTCATTGCAGTAGATGTAGCTGCATAATTTCACAACACTACAACAAATATTTCATTTTTCTCAAAAATCTCAACTTTCTCTGCCGTTACCATGGTAACCAACCAATATATATATCGGTTGGCATTATTTTTTGGATCTACATATCAGCCAATTTTCAAAAAGATCGGTGACTATGTGTGCCGAAAAAGTTTAAGTGGTTACAGAGAATGAGTATTAAGACGATATTTAAATACTGCAATTAGATTAAACATTGCATACTGATCAATTCTAAAGTTTAATTCACAAATACGGGTAATTGTATTACAAATTTCATTATGAAATGAGAAAATATGCCTAAATTTTTACATTGCTCTTACATTAAATATGATAGTTTTATATTTGTTTTGGTTGTTTATACCTTTAGTTTTATTTTTTTAAAATCGCTATATATTAAAAATTTTATTTAAAAATTACTTAGTCGGAATTAATAAATGAGGGAACGATTGAAAGGGACGTTTTAAAAACCTCTTTTGAACACTTTTTTTTTTAAAGTGTAACACCTTGTATTAAAAAAATATCGCGGTACCCTGGGGTGTAACACAAACTCCTTAACTAGAGAGCTTTTGAAAACTAGTTAATGGACTAATAGGGTTTTTGCATCGGAAATAAATACATTTATTCTAAAACTAGTTGTTGCCATGATACGGGTTATGTTCTTCTCATATATAATATGATGGTATGATACTAAATCCCTAACGGGAGGAATTGTACTTGATTTTCGTACGATGAAGACATAATCTTTTTAATCGGTTTCATTGAGGTCTGAAGCTGGCATGTCAACAACTGCTAGTAGTCCTCTGTTATTGTATGTATCATTGTAATTTTGCTTAGTTTCTATTGTTACCTGTTCTGACATCGGACTTCTTATAAACTGAGTTTTACTGTGCGTATTGCTATGTGTATCTTTATTCTAAATTGGCTAGAGGTATAGGGGGGTTGAGATCTCACAAAACATGTCAAACCGCATTTCTGCGCCTTTCACATGCCAGGAGCCTCTAGCCCTTGTAAGTCTTGTATGTTGTTTTTTTCAGTTTAAAATCATTTGTTTGGGAGTTTAATGTGACTTCCAATTTCACTGACCTAGTACACACTTTTAATAAGGGGCCAACTGAGGACCACCACCGGGTGCGGAATTTTCTCGCTGCGTTGAAGACCAATTGGTGGCCTTCTATACTATACCACAGAGACCCAATAAATGTATTAGCCGGTACATGTGCAACAGAACAGAAGCATGCATTGATGTATTCTAGTACTCTAGAGTACTGTATCTACTCAAAGATTTTAGGTAACAACTACATATCTATTGACAGAAGTATGAAACATAGCTCTAAATTATCTCCTTTCATTCAAAGAATAAAAAAGCGTCTTAATTTAACTTGGAAAGAAGCATGCAATGCAAACATGAACATTTGACAAAAAGGACGAAAGCCCTAAAGGTGGAAGCCGAGGATAAGCCTTTGTACTGCTACCTTCAAATATTGATACTATTACTATGAAAGAGCAAGATACGATTTAAAATACTTGTCGACATTAACCTTTTTGAATATCAGATTAAGATAAGCTGAAAGATAAAATATAATAATAAAAGGAAAGAAAACAGGAAATGGAGGAATACATGGATACTAGTAGTTAATATACTGGAAAGAGCTGTGCATTCAGAAGAGATTGGTTGATTATCATTGAATGTTTATAATAAAACTTAGACGTATAAAATTAAATGGATTACAGGTAATGTAAAACCCTCGGAGTAAATCACGGATATGAAATTGATAATGATGCTATAAGGCAAAGCATTATAGAAAAGATCAAAAACTGTGTCCATGTGTGTAAAAGCAGGAAACTTTCATTTAGTGGTAAAACCTTTATAGTAAAATATTTCATATTGCCTATGTGTAGTTAGGAAATTGAAATGCAGGGAATTCTTGAAAAACATTGAAAAGTAATAAACAATATTACTTCGAATTTTATATGGGATAGGAAAGTTAACCAAATAGAAAGACAGGTTTGTTTTCTTGATATATCAGAGGGTGGAATGGGCATGATTAGTATACACTTATTTATTAGAAGTAAGCAAATAAAGTATCTTTATCGCATTCTTCATGATTCGTTAGAAAGCTGGAATGCGATTGGCAAGTAGAATGATCAGTATTTTTTATGTAAATGTTCAAATATTAAACGACTTAATCTTAAAAATATTCCTTTATTTTATCAGAAAATAATTTCTACACGGTCTAATTTTCTAAAAATTGAAAATAATCCAAAAATTAAGAACGAGGTATGAGACTATTAGGAAATTCAAAAATTTCATTCCAAAATAAACCTTTGTTTTTTCTTCCTTTCTTTAAAGTAACATGAAATATATCAAAGACATATGGAATGAAGAAACCAACGAATTTTACAGTTGTTGTTCTATATTTGAAAAACTTGAAAAGTTAAAGTTCAATACCAATCGACTTCTTACAAATTTTTTAAATTGATAATGAAACTTTCTAATAAAATGTTCATATAAAATAAAAATAAAAATTGGGAAAAAAATCAAACCCTAAAAAATAAAATATAAGAATATGTATCCAAAATGTCAAAACAAATTGGGATAATCTGAAAAAAGTTAAAAAAACCAATAAAAAAAAAAGAATTTCAATGGAAATGCATTCACAATATCATATATACGGAAAGTAAACTTTAAAAAATGTAATTGTCAAACGGAAAATGTCATATTTGCCAATCTGTTAATAATACTGAAAATTTGCAACATTTATTTTTCGATTGCAATACAACAAAATTAATAATAAGTAATATTTTCACATTATGGAATGTTCAATTAGATGATGAAAATTTTAAACATTTTATGCTTTTGGGAGATAGCAGTGGTCAATCGAACCAAACTTTACTTGTAAATCTCTTTTTTATTTTGACAAAATGGTCCTTGTGGAAAATAAGAAACAAAATCAAATATGATGGGATACAAATGTCATCTCCAGATATTTTGAATCTTTGTTAATCATACATGAGAACCCATCTGAAATATGTACACTGTTATTTATCTAATAATACACTAGACAGAGTAAAAACAAAACACATTAATTAATTTTATATTATTATTACAAACCTTTCAGGAGATAACAGTCACGATGTGATGTCCTCTGCCTGCTATATCTCTTTAATTTGTATTGATGAAGGTAATCCATGGTTTAGAGATGTACTCGATTATTTTATAATGTTATGTTATTCTGGTTTAGAGGTGCACTCGATTATGTTATAACGTTATATTATTTATAACTAGTATTACATTTTAGAAAGATGTTCTTTTTCATTCATTGACATATAAAGAATATAAGTATTATTATACGTGTACTACTTTTTCCTGGTAATACAGTGCACCTTTTCAGGCTCCTGCTTCCCGGACAGTTGGTTTAAATGTAAACGGGAATCCACAGTTTGCATCCTGGGCAACTGAGGAAATTGTAAACAGGAAATTTTTGGAATTAACAAGTATCTATTTAAAAAAACCCTCAGACGTATATTGATGTTGAACTAAATAATGAAACTCGTGAGGGTTTAACATACATTCACAACCTATACACAACTTACAGATGATTCCACTGAATAACCAATCATAGTTATGAAAACAATTTTACCTACACTAATATTATTTAGTGTAAAGAAGTGTAGACGTTCAAAAAATGGAAGAATCTTGTGTTTGTATACCAAAGTCATTAAAATATAGTAGACCATTATATTCGAAAACATTCAAGACAAACATACTGTGTATCAAATAGATATAGGAAGAAGTGGTATGAGTGCCAATGAGACAACTCTCCATCCAAATAACAATTTATAAAAGTAAACCATTATATGTCAAGGTATGGCCTTCAACACGGAGCATTGGCTCACACAAAACGACAAGCTGAAATCTGAAATTATAACTCTATGCAAATTTGACAATAGAATATTAGATGTGTATTATTATTCATTAATTAAAGTGTATATAAGTGGTTTTTTTTTTCTTGCAGCTGCCATGTGTCACTTTATCTCTTATTCTGGACTTATTTATTGATATCTGCAAATTGTTTAACCGCAGTGTTTTGATATTCTACATTTTCTGATAAATCAGCCGTGTCAAACTGGAGGTCACTCCTTCCCAACAAAGTATGTTACAGTAGCAGTTGAAACTTTGTATGGGAAATCGATATACGTTTTTATTTTTGTAACAATTTATTTAAGAATTGAATGCTTCTTTTTGTAACTTCTTTGGAGTGCAAAAGTGTTGACCGTAGTACATTTTGTATGAAGCGCTGAATGATAAATTTTATTGTGTAATGCAGTTGCTTAAGGAATAACGCTAGATTGCAGTGTAGCCAATCAGAATAACGTATTATAATGAAACATACATCTAATGTAATTATTTGTATTTATTGACCCGCCAACCGCCCCTTACACATCCGAGATTGTAATTTGTGCTTTGGCAACATGATATAAGGGCAATGTAATAATGGATGTTACCCATTCTTTACTTGTCACAAAATTATAACTTGAGTTCTCAGACAGCCGTGATTAAAACGGGTAACTAGGCAGCCCTTTCGTCGAGTGAACGAATCATTTGTTTGTCCATCTGACAGTTCTTTTTGATACATGTTTTAGTGTGCAAATGGTTTTTTTTTCACTGGAGGTTATCCGTTTCAGGTTGCAAAGTGAGCCCATACCCTCTAAGCATGGGTTGGGCCAGCGCTCAACATGCAGGTATAAAATTAAGGGTAAGTATTAAATACACTTGAGTTACCTATGTTTGACATGGCATGGGCCAGCGCTTAACATGTCACGCGTACAGAAGTATAATATTTCGAAGTAACACGTGTTCATCGAATGATGCTTCGAGCTCTTGTCAATACTCTCTTTGCTATAAAGTTCAAATTGTTTGAGGTTTGATTCAATACTCTACGAGTTATGTTTCTGATAGATGTATAATCAAGCGGCTACTAACTTTCTGCTTATGGTATTAGATATTTGAAGTCACAGTTATACATCTACACTCTATCGTCTATTGCAGTTGCAGCGATAGATGCTCGAAAAATGTGAATTTCATTTCTTGATTGATGTATGTATTTTATTTATTTTTAGATACATATCAATCATAAGCATGTTGCCAGACATTCAAAAAATGGAAGAATCTTGTGTTTGTATACCAACGTCATTACAATATCGTAGACCATTATATTTGAAAACATTCAAGACAAATATACAGTGTATTAAATCTGAAACTTTAGCTCTATGCAAATTGGACAATAGAATATTACATGTGTAATAGTTATCAAAGGTACTTGGCTTATAAATTGACACGCAAGACGCACGTTTCGTCTGCATGAGACTCATCGGTGACGCTCAAATAAAAAAAAAGTTAGAAAGCCAAAAAAAATACAAAGTTAAAGAGCATCGAGGACCCAAAATTCCAAAAAGGGCGTAGGTAATTTATGCCTGTGATAAGAAATTCGTTAGTATTTCAAAAAATGCATACTTTTGCAAACACTGAGTTTATTAAATTTTTTTACTATTTATCCGATAATGATGTCAACTCTTAAGTGCTGTCTACTTGGCTGGTGATACCTTCGAGGACGTCCACCAGCAGTGGCAAAAGTAATAAATACTATATAAAATTATCAAATCAAAAAGACCAATTCTACTGCATCAGATGGACGTATAACAATTGAACGTTCATTCAGTGATGTACGGGACCAACAACTTCAAAATAAACATTTTGTTCTCGAGACATAAGCAGACATAAGCAGTAGTTAATCGTAGACAATGTGTCATAGACAACTAATTATATGTAACAGTAGTCGATTCGACCGTTTTCTTCTGAACATGGATGTATTTTAAGTAATGAATATAACAGTCGTTTTAAATTTATTCGAGCGTTTGATTTTGTAAAGTTTTATGGACTTCTCCTTTTTGTACTTTCATTGGAATTCGGTTATATGTTAAAACTTTTTTTATCGAGTTTAAAAAAAGGTATTAGATATAGTCCAGTCGATTTGTGCAGATTTTTGACAAAATTGCTCAGATTGTGGTAAAAGCATGAAATTTGGCATAGTGGTAGTATATGTCATGGACAACATTTAAAGCTATGGACCCATGAAATTTGCGGAAGAGGCGGCCATTTTGAAATGGCGTCCGTTTGATCTCTATAGATTAATAAAAAAAATCATGAAAAAAATATTAGAGAAGATATTGACATGAAACCTGGGTAATAGAATAACAGTGCTGATTCCAATTGTCTTGTTGAACAAAGTTTTTAGAAATATTACCCATATTAAATGGCCGCCATCTTGAAAAATCTTTTTAAGCCAAAATAGGTAATCATTATTTGATGAAAATTTAAAAAAAAACAATGTCGAAGATATACAAATGTATTTGTTTGAGCTATATAAACAGAAGGAAAAGGGAGCCTATACCCCCTCCATAGTTATTCTTCTGTTTCGTCACGGGTACAAATTACTTTATATTTTCCGACAATGTACATTTTGTGTTACTATCCAAAAGTTTACACCAAACACTTGAAACTATAGTTATTGAAATCTGATCATTGTCTCTAATGTTCACAAGTAATCGGCATAGTAAAACGCGACCACGAAGAAGATCATAAAATGAACTATTACTCTAAAAGCAATCTTCGTGCCACCGCTTGTTCAACATAGAAAAACAGGAGAATTTTATTTTACAAGTATAAATAAAGCAAGAAAATATTTGTATACCTGTCATTTATAATAGCTGGCTGATTACAGGATAATTCGTTTTGTTGATATTGTTCATTTGAAACAACTTTCAAAAAACTTGATTGCAGACATAATGAATTTCATATCATACAAGTAATTAATGTTATAGAAACATCAACTGCTCAAATTTTTTCAATGGACGTTAACAATATCTAACAAAAATGAAATGTACATATTTTGTAAAACCACACTCTGTCTATCATATTCTATCACATTGTCCTCCACATTTACATAGAGTAGAACAACTTAAACTGCACTTGCACATTTGCATTTCCTTAGTAACCATGTTCACTTTGACTTATAACTTAAGCACTTGCTTAGTTATTATATAGTCATATGGTATATTCATCACAAATGACAAGGACTGTCATCTGAGGAGTTCATATGTATTGATTTGTTTGGTAGCCATTTTGAATGATGGCCATTTTGAAAACATGAATTTCCAATATAACATTATTCGCTAATCTTATTAATTCACTGTTTGCATTCGCACTTTTTTTAACTAATTTGTATTGGATATTTATAAAATGGTCAGATAAGGCATGCACATGTTTACAAAATAAAGATATCAGTATAAGAATTTATGACTGTTACTTACATGTTTGCCTAAGTAACTTTTTAAAATAGAAATTACGTATATATAATATAATTCATGACTGAACGTTGTTGTTGGAAAAGATAAAACATTAAGATTTTTAAAACACTGGAGCTAGATATCAGAAGAACATAATGGGCGTCTAGACTCGACTTTCTAAAGTAGCAAGCCTAACTCTTCAAACTATTCTAGTTACTTTGACTATGAAAAGGCATTCCCCATCACGACTAAAACATTTAATAAAAGACATGGCCTGTTTCAGAACTTCCCAACATATTCATTGAAAATCCAGAGAAAGACGCAATCTTTCATGTTTGCTTGCATATCATCTATGGAAGCTAGTATTCAATTTTTCATAAATGTTGTATTAATCATTCCTTCCATGACAACTCATATTTACCAAGAACGTTTACTGCACCATTTTACCAAATCATCAATTTCAAATATTAAAACAATATCTGTTCCAGACTGTGAGCCGTCACTGTTTTCTATCATTTTGGCAAGCCCCATTTCAATTTATAACAGATTCTTTACTTTCTTTTTGTGTCTCGAATTCTGTCTAATTGCCTTGTCGTGCCGTTTTAACGAGCATTTAGCATGAGATCGGCTCCTGAAACATTAATCTTCAGCACTGAGTCTAGCTAAAAGAACAATGGTTAGTTGTTCGAGTGACAGTCATATACTCTATTGTCGATCACAATTGTTGATGCTTCATGATGATAGTCAGATACCTCATCACAAAGAAAGAAAGAAATATCTGCAATCATTGTTCTGTGGCTGGTTATTCTACTGGTATTTTCAATCCGTGACTAATTTTGGTCTTCCTGACTAAATATATTAAGATTTGCTTTGACAGGATTTGTACCTTTTGCCTTGTGATTTTCCCATTACATGGCCTTTATCAACGTGGAAAAGTTGTATGCTTACAAAAAATGACTGATTACCAGCTAAAATGTTCATGTATGCTCTTTTTGTATTTGCTTGGCATTATAATCATCAGGTGTCTTCCCTTCCCCTTACGGAATTCTTTCCAGTCCATTTATTTATTAGATTTTTTCAGCTCCAGTGATTTTGATACCTACGTATTTTTCCTTTTCAACATACAGTGCTCATATTGTATATACGCATTTTTTTATGGTAAAAAGTACCTAAGCCCTACATGCCGAGTAAACTGCAATCAAAAAAATTTACGTATTTCTTGAAATACACTTATTTGTTAACATAAGCATACCTTATTTGAGTACTTGGTGAATATCTCTTATATGAAAACCAACAGTCATAAATAAATGATTAGCAAAACCAGTTGTTAATGCATATAAAACTTAGTATCAATTAAAAAAAAAATTTAGGATAGCGAATAAAAATATATTGGAAATTTACGTTTCCAAAATTGCCACCATTCAAGATGGCCACTAAATACTTAAATAGTCCTCAGTTTTATATTCTTTGTGATAAAAATACGAAAGTTTATCAAAATTAGTTAAGTAACATATTTTTTTATATTTTTGCTAATAATTTTATTAACTTTTTGGAAAAGATTTCAAAATGGCCGCTCAGAGCCGCCATTTTGATTTTCTGAATTGGGTCCATAGCTATAAATGTTAGTAATGACCTCAGCTAACACTCTGCAAAGTTTGATGCTTTTACCACAATCTGAGCAATTGTTTCACATTTCGACTGGACTAATAAGTCCTCTTAACAGGATAAGCCTCTCCTGCTATTGATGCCTCAGACGCCAGACGAATCAATACTCTGTCAAAAAAGGCACAATCAGTAAGATGACATACTCGGTATGTTTACGGATCTTATGCTTCAAGACTACGAAAAACATGCCAGTAGGGAATGGAATCACATACACAGTCAGATGACATCAATAATCTATCTTTTTTTGGTAATTAAGAATATTAGTTTAACATACCTTCATCAACACTCCATTTACCATCTTTTGTACTAATACGGCATGTTTTAGTAATATCAATTCCATCCGTACTATGTACATCTTGAAGGTTTTTGCCAAGTAACCTGCGCACAAGACAAGTTTTTCCAACAGCATGTTTTCCAATAACATGAACCCTAACATAACGTCTGATCTGTTTTCTTAATTTTATTCCTTTCATAACACCTTCTTCTTTGCTGTCCATACTTTTCAAATCATTTGATATTTCTGAAAGAAGAAACAGTTTTGTCTATCAATTGTGACATCTGGAACATTTTTAATAAGATTTCACTACCTAAATTTAAAGCTGTGAAGAGTCAAACTTTATAACATGAAATTTTGAAAAGAATATTTTTTTGGGGGATTAATCAATGTTTGTGGTTGTGCCTTTTCACTGGATATCTATTAAAACATATTTCAAGCAGTACCTGTTGCATTTGAAATTACATGTTAACATAACACAAATCATATTATTTGTATTTATTGATTCTGAGCGTCACCGATGAGTCTTATGCAGACACAAATTATATTATTCAGTAAAGATTCGCATGTATTGAAAAGAAAAATAATAACTAGTACATGTTTAAACAGTTAGTAGTTATAACAAAATGTAAAATAAAATACCAACCTCCAAGGAAAACTCAAAAAATACAATCCCTAATTAAATGGCAAAATCAAAATCTGAAAAACATCAAACGCGTGGATAACAACTGTCATATTCCCATGAAGAAATTAATGGATTAAATCTGGTTTTATAGCTAGCTAAACCTCTCATTTAACGGTCGCACAAAAAAACGAATATAATAGGTAAAAATTTCATGAATCGAGGCACATCAGTCACTATTTTGTTATAAAATTAAACACTATAGAAAAAAACAAAAAGGCAATTTTTTAATGTGCATTAACACATGCCTTTGCTATATTCTATTAAGGCCACACCAATTTGATTACTTGTTCGACGGACCCGACCGCACCTATTTTTTTCAAAACAGATTTTTTTTATTTTTATTATATTCCCGCTTCCCGCATCCGGAAATGAAATCATGTCCATTTCCCGCACCGTTTTTTTTTAAATATTTTATAAAGATCTCAACATTTGTTTTTTAAAATCACAGTCTAGCCTTTATATAACAATTTTAAACCTATCAGCACCCTCCAACACTGTAAATATCTGCGAGAATATTTGTTTCAGCATGAAAAAAATATGAATTTATTCCAAGCGGGAGTGCTCCGATATAAATAGAAATAGCAGTACAGAACAAAACGTTGGTTTCTTTCCCCCTAACTTATATTCCCTATTAAAAAAAATGTTCGTTGTTAAAATAAAGTACAAATAACTTCTGAAGGATTTGCCTTCAACTGCTATTATAATGTATGGTGACGGTCATACCCGCTGCAGGTTTGTGCACCTGTCCTGGTTGATTCAGAGACCTGTCGTTCAGCTGTTATCGTTTGTTGATGTGGTTCATTGGTATTTTCCCGTTTGGAAATATAATTTAAATCGTTGGTTTTCCTGTTCGGATTGTGTACAATACTAAGTTGTGGTCCCTTATAGCTTGCTGGTTTGCTGGTTGGTCTTGATCAAAGCACTGTGTAAAAGGCCGTACTTTGACCTATGTTTGTTATTATCAGGTTGGGACCAACCCTCTCCAGACAAGGGCCTTGAAGGGGTAATTTTACCATGTTCAGTCTGTTGTAGAAAAGAAAATAGAAATACTAAGGATTTGTACAGTGCTACTATACAAAACCTTTGACAACTTAGATTTTTTTACTAAAAAAGAGGAGAAATACATTATATTTTAAACAACTTTTCTAAAAGAGGGATGGGTCCACTTATTTTGAATAATATTAAACTGTTAAAGTAAATGTATTAACATGGTTTGATATTTTGACCCCTCATAAAAGGGATATTCATAACATTAAGGGGTTGTTCTGAACCTGATTATGACTTGGATGGAGAATTGTCTCATTGTCAGTCACACATACATAGACCAGGTTTAATTATTCAATTATTTCTTGTTGAACAGGGAAAAAATACTTCATAAATTAAAGAAATGTCAAGGTACAAGTGATAAATCAAGTTTTAATATAGTCAAAACCTACTATTTTATGTTTACAAAAAAAAATTATAATCGCTCGCCTTTACTTTTTAAGCTTCGCCTAAAAAATTTGCAAATTAAATATTTTTTTATTAAAATTTTCAAATCGCTCGCTCGCCCCAATTTTTGGAGTCCAAAAATCCGTAGAACAAGAAATTAAATTGGTGTGGCCTAATCTATCATTGTTTCTTCGAAAGACTGTTAAAAGGTACAAAGTATAGCGCTCACGGGTGCAATAGCTTTTATAAGGAATCTGTTTAAATTATCGATCAAGTTTATTTGTAGGTTCACTGTGCTGAACATTTTTGCTGTTTGATATATCTGTCTATCTGTAATAGTTTCTGAATAAAAACTTCTGAATAGTCTTCAAACTGTAATAACCCCTATTAGGAATCAATAGACGATTCCATTCTTCGACTAACGGGTAGTTCTTACTTTCCTGAACATGTTTTGCTGTAGAAGATTCTCTTTACCAAAAATATCACCCAAAAACTAAGAAAATTAATAGAAATTCTTACTGTAGAAGAAATAACCCTAAAATGGGTTATTTGATTTGTCTGATGTTACCACTTGTAAATTTGCTGACTAGTTTTACTCCGTCACTCAGTTATGCTTCAACT
This sequence comes from Mytilus trossulus, assembly GCF_036588685.1. NCBI lineage: Eukaryota > Metazoa > Mollusca > Bivalvia > Mytilida > Mytilidae > Mytilus > Mytilus trossulus. The sequence goes on from NC_086378.1 coordinate 11,999,697, forward strand.
ATTGTTATTGATGAGATAAAAGGCATAAATGCATTTTACCTTTACATTCTTCTTTTCAGACATGGTGGCAATGTTTGTTGACTGACCACAATAAAAAAACCTTAATATTCAATTTAAAAAGAATGATACACCTGAAGTTTGATTAAAATTGATTCAGTAGTTTCAGACGAGAAGATCCTTGAAAAGGTTTATGACAACGACGAAAACGGACGACAGCGACGGACGTTAAGTAATGGTTATAGCTCAGGCAATTGACAGGTGAGTTACAAACGCATCTTTGATTTGGTAATTCACTATTGATATCAGTTTCACAACCATATTAAAGATTACATGTGTTCCATTGATACTAAATAACTATTTCAATATCTGCGGTGAAAAAATCTACAAAAGAGGGACGAAAGATACCAAAGGGATAGTCAAACTCGTAAATCTAAAACAAACTGACAACGCCATGGCTAAAAATGAAAAAGACAAACAGAAAAACAAAAGTACACATGACACAACATAGAAAACTAAAGAATAAACAACACGAACCCCACCAAAAAACAGGGGTGATCTCAGGTGCTCCGGAAGGGTAAGCAGATCCTGCTCCACATGCGGCACCCGTCGTGTTGCTTATGTGATTACAAATCCGGTAAAAAGTATAATTCGGTAGGTCAAATTCATGAAAGGGAAGGGGATTGTAGTTACGACGTAAGGAACATATGCGATATCATTTGTGAAACGGTTATTCCATAACGGTCAACCAATTCGTGATGGCGTCCGCAAAATTTACGAAGGGATGATTTCAACTTCACCATTTGGAACTCTTGGTTTAATAGCTTCTTTTGTGAGCAGTAACCCTCTATCGAGAAAAATCATGATAGGAAATGCAAGCACGGGAATATCGAATCAGTTGGGAGATATATACCCCGTATGCAGGTGCTGCTGGAATGTTGCTACTTAGAAATGGAAAGTTCGCAATTGGAAAGCTGAAATCATCTCTTTTGTCGTAAAGTTTTGTCTTCAACCGACCCTCATTGTCGATTTCTAGATGTAAGTCAAGATATGAAGCCGACTTAACTGTATCTGTAGTATCCTTTATCTCCAATTCGATGGGATAGATGCGATCCACAAGTGACTTCCAAACATTTTTCAGAGAAATCTCCAATACTCTAGGTTAATCAAGCATACTCTCACGACAAATTGATACTTGAACTTAGATAGTTTTTTCTGTGTTCTTTTTTGGTCCTGTTTGGTCATATGGCACGTCGAATGTTTATGCATCTTTGATTTTCAATTATTAGGGTATCATAACTACTTAAAAATGTACATCCAGTTAAGCACTTCTGATGCATCGAATTGATGAAAAGTCATTTGACGTGGCTCGCTACTTAGACATCCCGTCATGGTGTTATTGTGCTATTGTTAACTTTTGTATTCTTGTCTTTCATTTTTGCTAATGTGTTTTGTCAGTTTGCCTTTCTGTTTCTTTGTTAAATATTTGAGTTTTTTAATAGTGGTAAAGATTATAACACAATGTTGACTGTTCACCTTTTATGTCTGTTTGTTCGATATAATGGAATGTTATGCGACTTTCATACAAGTGGGAAGTTTAGCAACCTTAGGGAATTTGACAGTTGTTATCTATATGTTTGATGTGTTTGAGCTTTTGATTTTGTCATTTGATAATTGACCTTCCGTTTTTAATTTTCCTCGTTTTTCGGTATATTTGTGAATTTACTGATACCATCATTATGAAAGGCAATGTGTATGATTTAATAAGTTATGAAATTATGGTGTTCCCAACCATTAATGTACTTTAAAACAATGCTTAAGGGGACACCTGATGAAGACAAGTTCCGAAAAAGAACAGTAGGACCGATATCAAATGATTCAAAAACTATCAGCTGGCAAGTTTGGATATTGGTTGATAATCCTTTCATTGGAGTAGATACTGCCAAATAGTGGATGCTACGGGTTTGCCATGATTCAAATGTTACGTTTTTATCTAAATATTGTTTTAGTCAATTATAATAGTCGATGTTAAACTAGATATGCAACGTCCTTAACCATCTTGACGTTAGCCGTTTTCTAAGGTTCTCTATGGACCGATTAGTTTTCGAAGCTCTACAAAACAAATTAACATAAAAAACCTGTTGAAATTCACTTCTGATGCATACTTTACTAGAATTGATAAATTGGCAATTTATCATATTTTCAATGACGTTGTATGATCTCGTTTTATGGAAGATTCAATACGAGTCTCTAGTGCTGTAATTCCCATTACAATGTTCATTTTTGTTGAAAATGCATGTACAGGGTATGGGCGTCAGATATGATCATGGTTCTATATGTAATTTGCATTAACGTATTGGAATAAGTTTAGATGAAGAATTAGTGTCCTTATTTTTTAATTGGTTTCTTATTAACAGGAACAAATTTTGCATAAATATTCTTTAATTTTAGTACATCTTTATGTATTTTGTTTTATAAATGACGAGGTTGTTGCCCTGGAATGTACAAACTAGGCGATTCATCCCGAATTCATCTTCATTGACGCTTTTAAGAAAGGTGCTTTCTTTCACGTCCGCATTTTAATCAAGTATGGCATGCCAAAATAACATTTATGGCAACGATTATCATTGATGGCGAAAATGATTTACAAAACTGTATATTAATGAGGGCCTGGACAGGGTATTGGGAGCATAGGAGAGAGGGCGGGAGAAGGAAGAGAAGGGGCAGGAGAAAGGAAAAAAGGGGTAAAAAAGGAGACACAAATGCACAAACTTGTTTAGGGGTCAGCTGAAGGACGCCTCCGGGTGCGGGAATTTCTCGCTACATTGAAGACCTGTTGGTGACCTTCTGCTGTTGTTTTTTTTTTTTTTTATTTGGTCGGGTTGTTGTCTCTTTGACACATTCCCCATTTCCATTCTCAATTTTATTATGTATACAAAATTTATTAAAATTTAGCAAGAAAACAATTATCTAATAAATGAGTTAATCAAAAGATTCAAGAAAGTGCTAATAAAAAGTTAAAAAAAAACGACCCCTAGGAAGTATTGAAACGGAAATTCCTTAATCTAACTGCAAAATCAAACAAATGAATAGCAACTGTTATATTCCGAATTGGTGCAGGCATTTTCTTTTGTAGAAAATGGTGGATTGGGCCTGGTTTTATGGCTAGTCAAACATTTCACTTGTATGACAGTCGCAGAAAATTCCCCAAAATGGCATGCTAACGAAAAAAATATTCCGAACCTCGTCACTTATCTATTACCATCTCTTATATATGGAGAAAGACTAAAAACTAACAATTTCAAGGATTTTTTTGTAAGCCCGTGAATGTATAGCGACACATGTCACTATCCTTCAAAGTTGGTTCTTTTTTTTTATAGATAAATTGCTTCAAAGTTAAGCGATATGCATACAATTTGGCAGAAAAAGGATGACATTACTTAATAAAGAGTAACGTGCTTTTATCTGAGAGGTATTGAAAAAAACATGTAATGGGATCTGAATTGTGTTTGTTATTTTGTTTTCGTTTTCCCATTCTGGTTTCGTAAAGTTCCTATTAATTTTACTGATTTAGTTTCATTTCCAACTAACAGGGTGCATATTCTGCTTCAAAAATGTTATTGAGTGAACAATGATTTTCAAGTACAATTTGAATTGATTGATTTGAGGTTGTAAATGTCCAGTGGAAAATATTTCAGGCTTGTTCAGGACGATACAATACGATTTGAAACTGTTGTGTCCAAAAGACGAATTTCGTTACTAATAAAAACATTCCGTCAGTTGTAAAAGTGAAAGATACATAATACATGTTTTAATATAGTATATTCTCTGTATGATGTACACGTTTGGGTAGTGTGCATAGTTGCAGACAAACCTTGCAAACTGAATTAAATGTAAGTTCAACATTCTGTCATTCGTGAAAAAAAAATACAATAAAAAATCTGAGAACATACATGCATCCTCTATAAGTAAAATATTCGGTACAATATAAAATGTCCATCTTGAAATTGGACACTGTAGAAGGAGAAAATTGGACTATGTGCTCTGTGTGTCTTTATATATTTTTCAAAATACCAAATTTTTCAAACTATCATTTAAAAGAAGTCTTGACTAATATGCGCACTTTTGGTATATATAATATATATATACAATAAGGAGTTGTAGTAATAAACCGTATGATTGCCATTGAGACAACTACCCACCAACGCGAAATACTAATAGATTCGAGGTAAGCAACTATATGCAACCGTCGGCCTTCAACAATGACAACACCTATTACCATATGGTCGGCTATAAAAGGCTACATCATTATTGGAAAACCCAGGTACTATTAAAAAAAAAAACATCTGTTAATCATAAAATGCTATTATCCGACCACTTTATTCTGACAGGAGGAAAAGGGCTGACATATATATTCGGTCGGGTTGTTGTTTCTTTGACACATTCCCCATTTCCATTTTCAATTTTTTGCATTAATATACATGCCTACTGAATTTTTCTTGTCAAGAAGCTTAAAAATTGCCGCTATCAGATTTCCTACAATAAAAATGTACAACCAAAATGACCAAAATATTCACGAGTCCCTCGATCTCAACAGCTGCTTAAGGTGGTACCTAACACTACAAGTAGATATCTCTGTAAAATTAGCAGAACGTTCTAATGACGTAATGTTGTTAAGGGAATATTAAGCTTCTCAAAATAAGTTTTTGACAAACTGCTATATAACTAGTGTATTTTTTTCTGATTAAACGGTTGGTTCAATATTTTTAAAATTTGTATATTTTTGTCAAAATTTCAAAGTAGATACTTTGTAAAAATTTAAAGAAAATTAAACGAATTAAGAATTTTGACCCCGTTGGCTTTCCATATTATTATTGTTACTTACACTTATACAATTAAATAATTAACATTGTCACAAGGTGTCTTCTTATGTCATATGAATTACAATGTGTGTTATTATTCACAGGTCTGTAATTTATATTAAAAGATTGCCCGAAAATGATAACATGGCATGCCATACTTGATAGAAATACGGACGTGATAGAAAGCACTTTTCACAATACCTCAAAAGTTCTAACGGAGATTAAAACATTCCGATACGAAGATTTTGTCAATTATGAAATAAAATGCGTATAGGCAGCTTTTGAGTATGAATCTGTTGTTAGTCTATATTCATTTATAATTACGTTTCCAAACTTTTCTCTGTAGTAATCCCATGCAGTTTCGTCTAATTTGGCTTCTTTTTCATTTGGGGCTCATATGGATAGTAAAATAGTTATTGCAATCGACTAGCAATGGATTGTTGAGACTTGATATATGTTTATACATTGTAGAAAATTGTAAATAAATTAAAAAAAACACCAAACAGTTTTTTTTATCAGTGAGGTCTAAAAAAGGGGTGTCCATACCCCAAATACCTGTGTTCAATATTACACAATAACAAGCAATTCAACTGTAAAAAAAAATCTAAGAATAATTTTAATCTGTGTGGCAACTGGGAATGCATAATTTCTCTGGGTAGGTTTTTTCAAATCATCTTAAAGCAAAATTGTTTAAACTATATGCTAGCTTCAGAAAATCTTTACCTAGCCTGAAATTCTATAATATGGTTCACCGTGAAATTCACTATTTATGCGTGGTTTATATGTATACTACACATCATACAACACATGGGCAGCCATATTTAGCCTCTGGATAAGAACTTATCCGAACCCCCAGACACTGGACAAATTTTGTCCGTGGTTAAGCTATTTTATCCACTGGACAATTTTTGAACAACCGGATTTGTCCAGTGGACAAAAGTTATCCAGTGGATACAGACTTTATCCTGTGGATAACTTTATCCAGCCTTTTGAACAACCGGGCCCATATGTGTCAAGTATTTGGACAAGATTAAGATATAAGACATACCGTCTACTTTAGATAGTAACCTTAATATCCAGATCACTATATTTAGGATATATGAGATTCAAGAACATGCTGAAAGGTGGGTATTTAGGTGACAAAACATCTACAATATATCTGGGAGTGAATAAAAGGAAATGCTTTTCTTAATGCGGTTTTGTATGAACTCTGGTTTATATGCGTTCCAAAACATTTAACCTTGTAGGTGTGCACAAACTGTACACATTGGAATACTGACTGCCTCTTTAACTATCAATCCACCAAAGTAGAACAATATGGTGTAGAACAAAACGGCAATGTTTTCCTCATTATTTATACGTAAAAGTGTAATAAGTTGTTATTGTACATTTTGATAATTTGAGTTGTCTTCTTTACACTGTTGGTTTGGATGGAGTCTTGTAAATTTACAAAAAAAATAAACAGCTATGCAACACAAAATGACAAGAAGTGATATTAAATCAAACTTTCACATTAAGTGTGTTTTTTTATTGCTGCAATGTTCATTCAACAGGATGTAATACGTTGGGCTTTTTTATTTTGCAAAGGGAGTTCTAAATATGCACACCAACAAAGGATTAGCTATTGATAAATGATTTACTTACCAATTAAGGGCGTACTTTCACCGGTATCTGAAAAAATAATTTTAACATTGTTTGAAAATAAAATCGGTAACAGAAGATACACTTTAAAATTTCTTTTTTTTCTTTCAAGTTGATAATTTGAACTCTTGATAATGGTTCGAATTTTGACTAATAAAAAATATACCAAAAATGTCATGCAATGGAATGACTCATTTTGATTCATTTTAAGAGAATTAGAAAATCATATCCACTCTTGGATGTTCCGACTAAGAATTTTCTTATTGGAGATGCATTACCTCAAAAGGTATATATACAAACTTTATTTAGTTTTCAAAGTTCTAGGCTGAAACATGGAGGAGAAGTGTTAACATTATTGGAACCGTCTTTTGAAATATTGAAAAAAAACACTATCATGTTCATCAGTCAAAACAAATGTAAACAAATCGTAAAACAAATGCATCAAAGCATTTTCACAACTCCAAAATATATGTTATTATTCTATGCAATTTCAAAATTAGCAAATGGAACTTTAAGAGAAGTTTAATAAACAAAAAAATGTGCATACTTTTATCCAGATCATTATCGGATATCACCACACTGTCAGCTTCATTTGCAATCTGGCCTGAAACATCTAATCATAGTTATAGATGCTGTATTAGCAAAATATTTATTGTTTGTTACGAAATCCTTTCATGTTTTGTCATGTTACTTTAACATCTTAAACATAGGAGCGAAAACAGTCATTAAATATTATTTTTGTTATTTATCATTATCATTATTTATACACATGATAATTATGTACTTTTGAAATTTTTACATGTTCGCCACAACTGCCAATAAAAGTATTGTTCATCGATGTTTCAATTTCATCAATATATAAAGACGGTTAAACAAACGAAAACTTTGTATTAAAACCGGGTTTATCTACAGGGTTAGAGTATCATATTTTGTATACATCATTACACATAGGAATCATCACTTAGTCAGAATCTCACAATCGGAGAGAGTCACAATCGGTAAATTTACAAATTATCGACTAATATAGTTTCCAAACAGCCAAGAGTAAGCAACAACAAACATGTCGCATCAGTCACCCAATTCGTAACGATAACCATAAAACCTATCTAGTGTCGATTTCAGTAGTTCTTCCTCAAAAATGTGTTGAAGCAATTTATGTGAAAGGAGCAAATACTGCTAATGTAGTTCCTGTAGCGTGGACATGCAAGAGGGTAATGTATACATTGAAATATGTAATCACCATGCTATATTAATGCTAATACATTGGTAGTTGACAACTGGAAACTGCAAATCGTCATGACTAGTTTGGAGTCGTCCATAGCCCGGTTATTCAAAAGGCTGGATAAAGTTATCCACTTGATAAGCTTGTCCATTGGATAAATGTTTATCCAGTGGATTGCTATCCAGTGGTTAAATTGTGTTGTTCAAAAACTGGTTAAGGATTGTCCAGCTATCCACTGGACAACATGCTATCCGGAGGACAACTCCTATAACCAGAGACATCTAAATGATATTATTCAAGCTCTATTTCCGAAAGTACATCAAGATTCGCGAAAAGTAAGAAAATGGTATTTTCCATACATGTACCCTTTTGTGTATATTTAACTATGAGCGTACCTACGGTCCACAATACTATATACCAGAAATTCATTGAATATATATGTTGATGCAGTTCAAATATTGAAGTATGACATAGGTTACGCTCAAAGTCAAACCTTTAAAAAAACAGTAACAAAAATTTGTCCTACTCGGATTCTACACGTAGTCTTCATTAAAAATCATTGAAATTATAAACGAACTGCAGACCAGAGAGGATCTCCGGTATTCACTGCATGGGATCCGACGCCAGACTTATCTTCATGCTAGATAGTGGCTAGTTTCCTCAGGACTAAAATTAAACATATTTGAGACAGGAAAACAGGATATTCCAGTATCTAATATTCATGGATTAAAATAGTCCGAGATTACTCTGACGTCCGACGGCTGTTTAGCCAGACAAGCTGGGGCCGTGGGACGTCAGAGCTCGTCCCGTATCAAAAAGTGGATATTTGCCCACCCAAAATGGATGCGCTACTTAATCGCTTCTGGAGCCGATTGAGGGCCTTGAAATTATATAAATCGGGCATCAATCTCTTCAGTTTTCATTTATCTTTCATTTATGTAAGTTTCACCTACCTGCCAAACCTTTATTTTTCTATATTTTAACATTTTTCACGGAGACCCATGATTTCTTCATTTTTTACTTTCACTTTCAAATGGACGTCAAATTACGAGAGATTTCGTGGCCTCGAGACTCAAATATGCAAATATTTATATTTTTGTTACCTCCTTTATAGGAGATCGATGTGTTAACATTTAGAAGCAACCACGTTTTTTTAACCTCCTTTACAGGAGATCGGTAGTAAACATCTAGTTCCGACCACGATAACAATCGGAAGCTCTCAAACATTTAGGTAACTTGCATCGTAAATAAACGAGGTGTTACATTATGGTCATTTGCACTGTTTTCTCGTGGTCACGTGATAATCTTTGAAAATGAAAGGCATAATGCATAAACCGATTGGTCTCTGTGAAAACTGTTAAAATATAGAAAAATAAAGGTTGACAGGTAGGTGAAACTTACATATATGAAAAGATAAATGAAAAATGATGAGATTGATGCCCGATTTATATAATTCCAAGGCCATCAGTCGGCTCCAGAAGCGACGAAGTAGCGCATCCATTTTGGGTGGACAAATGTCCACTTTTTGATACGGGACAAGCTCTGACGTCCCACGGCCCCAGCTTGTCTGGCTAAACAGCCGTCGGACGTCAGAGTAATCTCGGACTAGGATTAAAAGTAACATTTTAGCAGACCGTGGAATTTTGACCAAAATCAGATGGAGCTGTGACAACCTTCAAAGACATTTAGGAATGTCAGTGAATAAAGTTTTTGATAAGTTGTTCATACTAAAACAGTTCCTTTTTTTTTTACTTAATTTCAATATAAAGAACCCTGTGACACAGACGTTAATCATGTCAAAGCATTCATTAACATGTCTTTTGTAGCGTAAAAACACAGTGCAAAACTTTGTTAAGAATGTAATCTCCGAAGAATGGTGGTTTCTTATTAACAGGAACAAATTTTGCATAAATATTCTTTAATTTTAGTACATCTTTATTTATTTTGTTTTATAAATGACGAGGTCGTTGCCCTGGAATGTACAAACTAGGCGATTCATCCCGAATTCATCTTCATTGGCGCTTTTAAGAAAGGTGCTTTCTTTCACGTCCGCATTTTAATCAAGTATGGCATGCCAAAATAACATTTATGGCAACGATTATCATTGATGGCGAAAATGATTTACAAAACTGTATATTAATGAAGGCCTGGACAGGGTATTGGGAGCATAGGAGAGAGGGCGAGAGAAGGGAGAGAAGGGGCAGGAGAAAGGAAAAAAGGAGACACAAATGCACAAACTTGTTTAGGGGTCAGCTGAAGGACGCCTCCGGGTGCGTGAATTTCTCGCTACATAGAAGACCTGTTGGTGACCTTCTGCTGTTGTTTGTTTTTTTTTTTATTTGGTCGGGTTGTTGTCTCTTTGACACATTCCCCATTTCCATTCTCAATTTTATTATGTATACCAAAATTATTAAAATTTAGCAAGAAAACAATTATCTAATAAATGAGTTAATCAAAAGATTCAAGAAAGTGCTAATAAAAAGTAAAAAAAAAAACGACCTCTAGGAAGTATTGAAACGGAAATTCCTTAATCTAACTGCAAAATCAAACAAATGAATAGCAACTGTTATGTTCCGAATTGGTGCAGGCATTTTCTTTGGTAGAAAATGGTGGATTGGTCCTGGTTTTATGGCTAGTCAAACATTTCACTTGTATGACAGTCGCAGAAAATTCCCCAAAATGGCATGCTAACGAAAAAAATACTCCGAACCTCGTCACTTATCTATCACCATCTCTTATATATGGAGAAAGACTAAAAACTAACAATTTCAAGGATTTTTTTGTAAGCCCGTGAATGTATAGCGACACATGTCACCATCTTTCAAAGTTGGTTCTTTTTTTTATAGATGAATTGCTTCAAAGTTAAGCGATATGCATACAATTTGGCAGAAAAAGGATGACATTACTTAATAAAGAGTAACGTGCTTTTATTTGAGAGGTATTGAAAAAACATGTAATGGGATCTGAATGGTGTTTGTTATTTTGTTTTCGTTTTCCCATTCTGGTTTCGTAAATTTCCTATTAATTTTACTGATTTAGTTTTATTTCCAACTAACAGGGTGCATATTCTGCTTCAAAAATGTTATTGAATGAACAATGATTTTCAAGTACAATTTGAATTGATTGATTTGAGGTTGCAAATGTCCAGTGGAAAATATTTCAGGCTTGTTCAGGACGATACAATACAATTTGAAACTGTTGTGTCCAAAAGACGAATTTCGTTACTAATAAAAACATTCCGTCAGTTGTAAAAGTGAAAGATAAGTAATACATGTTTTAATATAGTATATTCTCTGTATGATGTACACGTTTGGGTAGTGTGCATAGTTGCAGACAAACCTTGCAAACTGAATTAAATGTAAGTTCAACATTCTGGCATTCGTGAAAAAAAATACAATAACAAATCTGAGAACATACATGCATCCTCTATAAGTAAAATATTCGGTACAATATAAAATGTCCATCTTGAAATTGGACACTGTAGAAGGAGAAAATTGGACTATGTGCTCTGTGTGTCTTTATATATTTTTCAAAATACCAAATTTTGCAAACTATCATTTAAAAGAAGTCTTGACTAATATGCGCACTTTTGGTATATATAATATATATATACAATAAGGAGTTGTAGTAATAAACCGTATGATTGCCATTGAGACAACTACCCACCAACGCGAAATACTAATAGATTCGAGGTAAGCAACTATATGCAACCGACGGCCTTCAACAATGACAACACCTATTACTATATAGTCGGCTATAAAAGGCTACATCATTATTGGAAAACCCAGGTACTATTAAAACAAATGATCTGTTAATCATAAAATGCTATTATCCGACCATTTTATTCTGACAGGAGGAAAAGGGCTGACATATATATTCGGTCGGGTTGTTGTTTCTTTGACACATTCCCCATTTCCATTTTCAATTTTTTGCATTAATATACATGCCTACTGAATTTTTCTTGTCAAGAAGCTTAAAAATTGCCGCTATCAGATTTCCTACAATAAAAATGGACAACCAAAATGACCAAAAAATTCACGAGTCCCTCGATCTCAACAGCTGCTTAAGGTGGTACCTAACACTACAGGGAGATAACTCTGTAAAATCAGCAGAACGTTCTAATGACGTAATGTTGTTAAGGGAATATTAAGCTTCTCAAAATAAGTTTTTGACAAACTGCTATATAACTAGTGTATTTTTTTCTGATTAAACGGTTAGTTCAATATTTTTAAAAGTTGTATATTTTTGTCAAAATTTCAAAGTAAATACTTTGTAAAAATTTAAAGAAAATTAAACGAATTAAGAATTTTGACCCCGTTGGCTTTCCATATTATTATTGTTACTTACACTTATACAATTAAATAATTAAAATTGTCACAAGGTGTCTTCTTATGTCATATGAATTACAATGTGTGTTATTATTCACAGTTCTGTAATTTATATTAAAAGATTGCCCGAAAATGATAACATGGCATGCCATACTTGATAGAAATACGGACGTGAAAGAAAGCACTTTTCACAATACCTCAAAAGTTCTAACGGAGATTAAAACATTCCGATGCGAAGATTTTGTCAATTATGAAATAAAATGCGTATAGGCAGCTTTTGAGTATGAACCTGTTGTAAGTCTATATTGATTTATAATTACGTGTCCAAACTTTTCTCTGTAGTAATCCCATGCAGTTTCGTCTAATTTGGCTTCTTTTTCATTTGGGGCTCATATGGATAGTAAAATAGTTATTGCAATCGACTAGCAATGGATTGTTGAGACTTGATATATGTTTATACATTGTAGAAAATTGTAAATAAATTTAAAAAAACACCAAACAGTTTTTTTTATCAGTGAGGTCTAAAAAAGGGGTGTCCATACCCCAAATACCTGTGTTCAATATTACACAATAACAAGCAATTCAACTGTAAAAAAAAATCTAAGAATAATTTTAATCTGTGTGGCAACTGGGAATGCATAATTTCTCTGGGTAGGTTTTTTCAAATCATCTTAAAGCAAAATTGTTTAAACTATATGCTAGCTTCAGAAAATCTTTACCTAGCCTGAAATTCTATAATATGGTTCACCGTGAAATTCACTATTTATGCGTGGTTTATATGTATACTACACATCATACAACACATGGGCAGCCATATTTAGCCTCTGGATAAGAACTTATCCGAACCCCCAGACACTGGACTAATTTTGTCCGTGGTTAAGCTATTTTATCCACTGGACAATTTTTGAACAACCGGATTTGTCCAGTGGACAAAAGTTATCCAGTGGATACAGACTTTATCCTGTGGATAACTTTATCCAGCCTTTTGAACAACCGGGCCCATATGTGTCAAGTATTTGGACAAGATTAAGATATAAGACATACCGTCTACTTTAGATAGTAACCTTAATATCCAGATCACTATATTTAGGATATATGAGATTCAAGAACATGCTGAAAGGTGGGTATTTAGGTGACAAAACATCTACAATATATCTGGGAGTGAATAAAAGGAAATGCTTTTCTTAATGCGGTTTTGTATGAACTCTGGTTTATATGCGTTCCAAAACATTTAACCTTGTAGGTGTGCACAAACTGTACACATTGGAATACTGACTGCCTCTTTAACTATCAATCCACCAAAGTAGAACAATGTGGTGTAGAACAAAACGTCAATGTTTTCCTCATTATTTATACGTATAAGTGTAATAAGTGGTTATTGTACATTTTGATAATTTGAGTTGTTTTCTGTACACTGTTGGTTTGGATGGATATTTACAAAACTATATATCAGCTATGCAATACAAAATGTCAAGAAGTGATATTAAATCAAACTTTCAAATTCAGTGCGTTTTTATTGCTGCAATGCTCATTCAACAGGATGTAATATGTTGGTTTTTTTTTATTTTGCAAAGGGAGTTTTAAATATGCACACCAGGAACGGATCTGCTATTTTGACAAATTATGTATTTGTCAATTAGGGGTGTTTTTTTTTTTTATCTGAAAAATTAATTTACCATTGTAATATTTGAAAATAACATCGGTAACAGAAGTTATATTTTTGAAAGATTCAGGCAGGAAATTCATTTTATCAAGAGACAAACTAACAAACGGATGCCGTTTCTAATATTTATTAAGCGCTTAATTTTTGTACTCCATGTGAATTTGGAAAAATATGTAAAAAATGTAATGTTATGTTAAGATATGACTCATTATGATTCTTTTAAGAGAATGTGAAGTCAATAATCACTCCTGGCTGTTGCGGTAATAAGATTTTTTTCTAATTGGAGATGCATTACCTCAAATGGTAATGTTTTTTCTGGACTGCAAACTGTACAAAAATGATCGTATAAAATTCATACCGTGTTTTTTTTTTTACCTTAAAAAGGGGTATAGATACCAGAGGGACAGTTAAACTCTTAGATCGAAAATAAACTGTTAACTCCATTGCTAAAATAGAAAAGGCAAACAGACAAATAATAGTACACAAGACAAAAAATAGAACACTAAAGACGTAGCAACACGAACCTCTGGGGATGATATCAGGTTCTTCAGAAGGGTAAGCAGATCCTGTTCCACCCGTCGTGCTACTCATGTTATCACAAACCTGGTAAATAGTGTAATTCGGGTGGTCACATTCAGGAAAAGGAAAGGGGATTATAGTTACCAAATAAAGAACATATTCGATATCATCTGTGAAACGGTAATTCCATAACGGTCAACCAACTCGTGATGGCGTCCGTACAATTTACGAAGGGATGAATTCAATTTCACCATTTGGATTTACTCGTTTCCTTGCATTGTGAGCATCAACTCTCTGTCAAAGAAATCATGATAGGAAATTCAAGCCCGGAAATATCGTATGAATAGGGAGATATATACTCTGTATGCAGGTGCTGCTGGAATTTTGCTACATAGAAATACAAAGTTCACAACTGGAAAGCTGAAATCATCTCTTTTGTAGTAAAGTTTTGTTTTCAACCGATCCTCATTGTCAATTTCTAGATGAAAGTCAAGACATTAGGCAATCGTAACTGTATATGTTGTATCCTTTATCTCTAGTTCAATGGGAACTAAAATATCAACAGTAAAAACCTGTACAAAAAGTGTAACTTAATTGGAACTGTCTTTTGAAAAACAACCTTATCATGTTAATCAGTCAAAACAAAAGAAAAAATCCCTGAAACTTTTTAAAAAAAAAGCCGACGCACAACATCTAAATATATGTTATTATTCTATATAATTTCCAAAGTAGCGAATGATGGCTATCCAAGAAAAGTTGAAAGACAAAAAGGTACATACCTTTTTCATACTCCACCCTGCTTGAAATTAGGCTTGCAACCTGACCTGAAACATGTTATAACGATTAAAGATACTGTATTAGCAAAACTTAAAAACTTTTGTTACAAAACTATATCGGAATTAACCATGCCATTTCTACATTTTTACCATATCAGCGTAATCAGTCAATTAAATATTCTTTTAGTGAAATTATTATTATAATTATATATATGAATATATATATTAGAGTTGTGCTTGTCCACATCGTAAATAACTATTTTTATTTTGGCATATCTTTATAGTCTTTGCGCCATGTTTGAAAATTAAAATTTTTTTCCAGCGTTCGCTCAAATTGTATAAATTCAAGATTTTGATAGAGTCTTAATTTGAATTGACACGATTCATTTGTCATCGTGCAATTACCGAAGAAGGATATCTGGTATATTGTGTTTTTGGTGATGTTGTACCCTTTTAGACTTGTTATATATTATATTTTGTAGTGTACTGCATCATGTTTATATGATCCATCGCCCCGTAAGATTTATCGTTGACTATTTATTCAGTCATTTAATATATATATATACGAATCAAGTCTACTCTAACATCGTCAGGTTGATTTTCTATTTCTTTATACATATTCTGAGGCCTGGTATTTCTTGATCATAAGAAATCCGATGGACAAGGTATAATTTGCAGTTGTCACTACACACAGGCAGACATATACATATATTTGCAATTATACTGAAGAGATGAGTAGATGATCATTTCTGTACACTAAAAATATATACTTCGTGTATTGTATATGTAGGTGTTTAATTCCTACAAAAAGGTAACACCTCCCGAACGGAAGATTATTTTAATAAGCTAGAGTTAGAGGAGGTGATAAGGTCTCTGCGCAATGCTAGACGGTGTTGTCGTAGAAGTTCGAAAAAAAAGTACAGGTTCCAGCCCCGGCGCCGGGGAGGAGGTTACGAATCAAATCTACTCTAACATCGTTAGGTTGATTTTCTAGGCACTTTATAAATAAATATATATAGGAAGAACCAAAAATTTGCGAAAGCAAATTTACAGATCTAACATTGTTGGGTTGATGTTTAGACGAGTTGTATATACATTATGTACACAGCCATGTATCACCATCATTGATGGCGATCCGATGAATACATCTGTTGTAGGGTTGTCCCTGACTCGGACGTACTTATGAATATAATTATTTTCTGTGACTGTATCTTACATTAATTTGTAGGATCCTTTACTATAGATAATTTAGCTGATCTGTAACAATAACATCTTCATGCCTTATATATCATGTACTGTAGTACGCCGCTAGATTAAAACTGACGTGGAAAGGTAACATATGGCCACCGAAAGCTCTTTTTTTGAGAGCCCAGGTGGTCGTGTGGTCTAGCGGGACGGCTGCAGTGCAGGCGATTTGGTGTCACGATATCACAGTAGCATGGGTTCGAATCCCGGCGAGGGAAGAACCAAAAATTTGCGAAAGCAAATTTACAGATCTAACATTGTTGGGTTGATGTTTAGACGAGTTGTATATACATTATGTACACAGCCATGTATCACCATCATTGATGGCGATCCGATGGATACATCTGTTGTAGGGTTGTCATCGTAGCGACTACACATGCAAGCCCGACCTCCCCGTAAGTCGTCATTTAAGATCACATGGGCACGCCCAAGCTGATCTTAAAAAAACTTACCATCACTATCATAGATCACAACGAGGATTGGTCAAAGGCCGACAGACTTGCTCGGGAAAGTTTTTGGATAAGAAAGCTGAGGACAGTTTCCCCAGAGGGCATTAATGAAAAAACATAGAAGAGTCACTCATTTTTCCTACCATCACTAATTTCCTCTCATCACTTGTGGCCAGTTACTACGGCTTCCGTACTTGACCCTGACACTTTTCAGGAATTTTTGAATTATATTAGTTTTGATTACAGTTGGCAAGGATGTGTAAGTACGCAGCCACGTTCTATCACTTAACCTTAGTAAACATTTATTACTCAATTTTCTTATCATCAAATTACTATATTTTTTAGATGTTTAAATACGCAGTCTCTGATGCAACTGCCCTACCGTTGTCATATTTTAAATATCATACCAGTTTAGATCGGTCAGGACTGTATTTCCACGCAGTTGTTTAACATCTCAACTGTCAACACCTTTGGGAATTTAGAGTTGTGCCAGTTCACATCGTAAATAACTTTTTTTTATTTTTGGCATATTTTTGTAGTCTTTGCGGTGTGTTTGAAAATTTTAAAATTGTTCCAGCGTTCGCTTAAATTGTATAAATCAAGATTTTGATAGAGTCTTAATTTGAATTGACATGATTCATTTTTCATCGTGCAATTACCGAAGAAGGATATCTGTTATCCGAAATATCTAACATATTGTTCGTTTTATTGTGTTTTGGTGATGTTGTATTCTTTTAGACTTGTTATATATTATATTATGTAGTGTACTGCATCATGTTTATATGATCCATCGCCCCGTAGATTTATCGTTGACTATTTATTCAGTCATTTTATATATATATATATATATGAGAGCCCAGGTGGTCGTGTGGTCTAGCGGGACGGCTGCAGTGCAGGCGATTTGGTGTCACGATATCACAGTAGCATGGGTTCGAATCCCGGCGAGGGAAGAACCAAAAATTTGCGAAAGCAAATTTACAGATCTAACATTGTTGGGTTGATGTTTAGAGGAGGTGTATATATATATATATATATATATATATATGTACGTCTGAGTCAGTGAGTTCGAATCCCGGCGAGGTGAGAACCAAAAATTTGCTAAAGCAAATTTACAGATCTAACATTGTTGGGTTGATGTTTAGAGGAGTTGTATATATAGATCCCCTGGCCACACTAAGGCAGATCTCAATCGACTGACCATTACTATCATTGACCACAACTCTGCTTGGTCTAGGGAGGATAGACTTACTCGGGAAAGATTTTGGATAAGAAAATTAACAACTTTGGCACCAAATGGGATAAATGAAAAGATGTAATTCGCCACCATGCAGTGCTTCACATCTGGGTTATATTACTTATTATTACAGTCCCCGTTTTTATTTCTATCCTTACTCATTTCTAAAATATATCTGTTGAATATAACAATCTAATTGCTTAATTTTTTGAGGGATGTACCAAGTACCAAGCCAACTATTTTACTTTAGTCAAAATTTGTTATTTTTTTTAAACGGCCGTTTGATTTAAACATCGCAGACTCTAATGTAACTACACTACAGTTGTTAAATCTGAAATATTTAGAAATTTAGACCGTTCAGTGCAGTTTATTTAAAAATAAGACCGTTCAATGCTGTTTATTTGGAATTCTTATTAACGCAATCTTTCTTGTAACATCATATTTATCGACACTGTTAAAGCTTTAGAAATGTGCTAGTTCATATCGCACATTATTATTTTTATTTAAAACATTTATTTGAACTCTCTGATGTAAATAGTCATATAACCTATTTCATATTCAACATATTTTTGCAATGATGCAAGCGTCTTAACTGATGTTCGGTTTGCCTTTTTTATTGTATAAATTTCAAGATTTAGTAAAAGTTTAATCTAAGAAGACTTAAAGATGATTCATTTAACATCAGAATCTGACTGACGAAGGATATCTGTTATCCGAAATATTTATAAATAATTACATTTATAGTTCCTTTTTGTGTTATTGGTGTTGTTATGTACACTTTTTAGGCGTTTATATAATTTATTTTATTGTGTACATGTATCGTTACTTGTAACGATCCAGCGCCCTCGTGGGAAAAATCGTTGACTATTATTCAGACGTTTTACATATATATATATATATATATATGTACGTCTGAGTCAGTGAGCTCGAATCCCGGCGAGGGAAGAACCAAAAATTTGCGAAAGCAAATTTACAGATCTAACATTGTTGGGTTGATGTTTAGACGAGTTGTATATATATATATATAAACGAGTCTAAATTGAAAACTACGTTCAAACCTATGACTGCGTTGGATAAAAACCGCAATTTTTATACGTGTGCATGTCAAACAAATTCCGTTGTAGAAGGGTCTAAAAACAGCACAAACAACATTTCCCAAAAGACCAAAAGAGTGAAAAAGTATATTTAAACAAAACGCATTTGACTAACAGGTCGAACAACTGATGTTCTTTAACCCTGCTGACTGCCATTGACGATTGCCAAATAAAATTGATCACAAGATGTAACAAAATGGATCCTAATATAAATTTAATACGTCACAGAAAAAAAAAATTGTTAACTTGTGGACAGGATGTTGTGCCACAAACATTCGGTGTCAATATTTCTTTAGTACACCATATCCGGATTTCGACAATAAATGTCTCTTCAGTGATGTTAGGGATCGAAACGGTATTTGGAAGGCCATATAAAAAGTACCCTCATTTTTAGAGAAAGTACCCTCATTTTTAGATTAACTCTTGAATTTTAAGAGTCAATATATAGGATGAACGGATCATATAAACCGGAGGGAAAATATGATACATGCCCAAACAAAAAATATAAACGAGTCTAAATTGAAAACTACGTTCAAACCTATGACTGCGTTGGATAAAAACCGCAATTTTTATTCGTGTGCATGTCAAACAAATTTCGTTGTAGAAGGGTCTAAAAACAGCACAAACAACATTTCCCAAAAGACCAAAAGAGTGAAAAAGTATATTTAAACAAAACGCATTTGACTAACAGGTCGAACAACTGATGTTCTTTAACCCTGCTGACTGCCATTGACGATTGCCAAATAAAATTGATCACAAGATGTAACAAAATGGATCCTAATATAAATTTAATACGTCACAGAATATATATATATAGGGAAGAACCAAAAATTTGCGAAAGCAAATTTACAGATTTAACATTGTTGGGTTGATGTTTAGACGAGTTGTATATACATTATGTACACAGCCATGTATCACCATCATTGATGGCGATCCGATGGATACATCTGTTGTAGGGTTGTCACTGACTCAGACGTACTTATGAATATAATTATTTTCTGTGACTGTATCTTACATTAATTTGTAGGATCCTTTACTATAGATAATTTAGCTGATCTGTAACAATAACATCTTCATGCCTTATATATCATGTACTGTAGTACGCCGCTAGATTAAAACTGACGTGGAAAGGTATCATATGGCCACCGAAAGCTCTTTTTATGAGAGCCCAGGTGGTCGTGTGGTCTAGCGGGACGGCTGCAGTGCAGGCGATTTGGTGTCACGATATCACAGTCGCATGGGTTCGAATCCCGGCGAGGGAAGAACCAAAAATTTGCAAAAGCAAAAATTTGCGAAAGCAAATTTACAGATTTAACATTGTTGGGTTGATGTTTAGACGAGTTGTATATACATTATGTACACAGCCATGTATCACCATCATTGATGGCGATCCGATGGATACATCTGTTGTAGGGTTGTCACTGACTCAGACGTACTTATGAATATAATTATTTTCTGTGACTGTATCTTACATTAATTTGTAGGATCCTTTACTATAGATAATTTAGCTGATCTGTAACAATAACATCTTCATGCCTTATATATCATGTACTGTAGTACGCCGCTAGATTAAAACTGACGTGGAAAGGTATCATATGGCCACCGAAAGCTCTTTTTATGAGAGCCCAGGTGGTCGTGTGGTCTAGCGGGACGGCTGCAGTGCAGGCGATTTGGTGTCACGATATCACAGTCGCATGGGTTCGAATCCCGGCGAGGGAAGAACCAAAAATTTGCGAAAGCAAAAATTTGCGAAAGCAAATTTACAGATTTAACATTGTTGGGTTGATGTTTAGACGAGTTGTATATACATTATGTACACAGCCATGTATCACCATCATTGATGGCGATCCGATGGATACATCTGTTGTAGGGTTGTCACTGACTCAGACGTACTTATGAATATAATTATTTTCTGTGACTGTATCTTACATTAATTTGTAGGATCCTTTACTATAGATAATTTAGCTGATCTGTAACAATAACATCTTCATGCCTTATATATCATGTACTGTAGTACGCCGCTAGATTAAAACTGACGTGGAAAGGTATCATATGGCCACCGAAAGCTCTTTTTATGAGAGCCCAGGTGGTCGTGTGGTCTAGCGGGACGGCTGCAGTGCAGGCGATTTGGTGTCACGATATCACAGTCGCATGGGTTCGAATCCCGGCGAGGGAAGAACCAAAAATTTGCGAAAGCAAATTTACAGATTTAACATTGTTGGGTTGATGTTTAGACGAGTTGTATATACATTATGTACACAGCCATGTATCACCATCATTGATGGCGATCCGATGGATACATCTGTTGTAGGGTTGTCACTGACTCAGACGTACTTATATATATATATATATATATATATATATATATAGTGTCTGAAAATAGCAACAATCAACATTCAATCTATCTAGATGTGGATCAGTTTGTAAATAAACTGATGCAGTTACTAAATTAAATGATATAAGTGTCTAAGAATGTAACTTTAACACACTAATGAGTGTTATAAAATTAGGTGTTATATTTTATATATCATTCACGCAATATATCGCTATACAATTAGCTCCATCGGGCGTGTGCATCTATCTAGGTGAAATCGGATGCATGACAAAAAATATCTTTGTACCTTGAGCTACACAAAAGTTTAACATATTGATTGATGATCTGTATAAAACAATTTTTTGCCGTTTATTGTACATAAACATTTTTTTAACAAAGAAAACAAATGGTTGTTTTAGTTAAATAGAAGTAAAATTGATGATTTATTCCTTTGGTTTCTGGTAGAACTGTTTTTCATCCCCCTCATTAAGTCCATCAGGTTCAAGAGCACGTAGTTGATGCATCCAGAACCTTTCTCTCTTTTTTCTCATTTCGGAGTCCCAATTTTGGTTTGCCTCAATTATTTGAAAGGGGATATTTTCAAAAGTATGTCCTGTTCTTAAGAGGTGTCTCGTAATTGGACAGTTTCTTCCTTTTGTATAGAACGACCGGTGATTGTTTAGTCTAATGTTGAATGTGGTTTCTGTTTCACCAACATACTGCAGCTTGCAAGTTCCACAAGTAAGAATATAAATACTATTTTCCGTTTTGCAATTAGATGTAACATAGATGTTGTGTCGCTGCTTTGTTACTGTGCTGTTGGCGGCTTTACAACACTTACAGTTGCTTTTACCGCATTGTTTGTAACACCCAAATTTAGAAGTTTCGTGTTTCTTTACTTTTGATGTCACAAGTATGTTGGTGAAACAGAAACCACATTCAACATCAGACTAAACAATCACCGGTCGTTCTATACAAAAGGAAGAAACTGTCCAATTACGAGAAACCTCTAAAGAACAGGACATACTTTTGAAAATATCACCTTTCAAATAATTTAGGTAAACCAAAATTATTAAAGCGAAATATTGCGTGAATAATATATAAAATATAACACCTAATTTTATAACACTCATTAGTGTGTTAAAGTTACATTCTTAGACACTTATATTTATATCCAACGCAATCATAGGTTTGAACGTAGTTTTCAATTTAGACTCGTTTATATTTTTTGTTTGGGCATGTATCATATTTTCCCACCGGTTTATATGATCCGTTCATCCTATATTGTCTCTTAAAATTCAAGAGTCAATCTTAAACTGAGAGTAAATTATATGGCCTTCCAAATACCGTTTTGATCCCTAACATCACTGAAGAGACATATTTTGTCGAAATCTAGATCTGGTGTACTAAAGAAATATTGACACCGAATGTTTGTGGCACAACATCGTAGCCACTAGTTAACAATTTTTTTTTCTGTGACGTCTTAAATTTATATTCAGATCCATTTTGTTACATCTTGTGATCAATTTTATTTGGCAATCGTCAATGGCAGTCAGCAGGGATAAAGAACATCAGTTGTTCGACCTGTTAGTCAAATGCGTTTTGTTTAAATATACTTTTTCACATTTTAGGTTTGAACGTAGTTTTCAATTTAGACTCGTATATATACGAGTCTAAATTGAAAACTACGTTCTAACCTATGATTGCATTGGATAAAAAACGCAATTTTTATACGTGTGCATGTTAAACAAATTTCGTTGTAGAAGGGTCTAAAAACAGCACAAACAACATTTTCCAAAAGACCAAAAATGTGAAAAAGTATATTTCAACAAAACGCATTTGACTAACAGGTCAAACATTTGATGTTCTTGAACCCTGCTGACTGCCATTGGCGATTGCCAAATAAAATTGATGTAACAAAATGGATCTTAAAATAAATTTAATACTAAACAGAAAAACTTTTTAAACTTATGGCCGCGATGTTATGCCACAAACATACGGTGTCAATATATTTTAGTACACCAGATCCGGATTTCGACAATAAATGTCTTTTCAGTGATGTTAGGGATCGAAACGGTATTTGGAAGGCCATATTAAGAGTATCCTCATTTTTAGAAAAAGTACCCTAAGTTTTAGATAAACTCTTGAGTTTAAAGAGTCAATATAGGATGAACGAATCATATAAACCGGAGGGAAAAATGATACAAAGCCCAAACAAAAAAATATAAACGAGTCTAAATTGAAAATTACATTCTAACCTATGATTGCGTTGGATAAAAACCGCAATTTTTATACGTGTGCATGTTTAACAAATTTCGTTGTAGAAGGGTCTAAAATTTACCATATGATCGTAAACAGTCAATTAAATAGTATTTTAGTGAAATTATTATTATTATATATATATTTTTTTAATTTGATATATTAATTACTTAATTGATCTGTCTACAATACACAAAATTAAATCAGTATTCATTCATACAACACTCATTGGCAACCATGCTATTGTGTTAATTTTTAACTGGCTTATTTGGCGTCCTAATGCTAATACACACATCATTTGCTATATAATACATACCTTCTGTATTGATATTTCTGTGTCTCCAACAATAAAGGTAAATACATGCAACTGTCACTGCTAATAGAACTATAACTCCAACAATGATACCAATTCTGAAAGCAATTCAAATAATATATAATGCTCTACCCTAATAAAGTAAACTAGAATTCTTTTCTTCTACACCACTTCTACCTGTTGTATAGCAATACGCATTGACCAATTGGAATTGATAATTGTTTTCATGAAGAGGTTCGTCCATCCGTTTAGAAGACTAACATTTTGAAACAGATGTTTTTTTCATTATATAAACTTGATATAAGAAGTTGTAGGGGTGTCAATGAGAAAACTCCCTAACCAAGTCCATATTTGTAAAAAGTAAACCATTATAGGTCAAGGTACGGCCTTCAACACGGAGCCTTGGCTCACAACAAACAGTAATTAAAAAAGGGCCCCGAAAATTACTAGTGTAAAACCATTTAAACGGGAAAACCAACGATCATATACGAGAAAAGAGAAACTCTTATGAATCACATCAAGAAACGACAACCACTGAACAACAGGTTCCTGACTTAGGACTAATACAAACAAATGCAGCGGGTTTAAACGTATTAAAAGTCATTAACCTTCACCCTAACATTGAATATTAGTGTGACATCACTACATAGAAAGAAACACTATAAAATAGCAATTGAAATGGCTTCATCGGAGAGTTGTTGTATGGGACACAAATTAAGGCTTAGTAATAAGTACGTCTATTTGCAATGATATTTGTATTGAACTCTGAAAAGCTAACTTCACAACAAGGGTGACGTCGTGTACATGGAGAGCGGTAGCGGGAACACCTCATGTGCAATTCTGAACATTCTGGGGGCCCGCAAATGAATTTAATTACAATAAAATGAAACTAAATTATGAAAATTTCACTTTGAATTACTGTCTGTGATAAATATAAAACTTTGAATATCTTTAACTGTCTTTGATAATGCGCACGAATAAAATAGAGTTATTTCACAGTCTGTAATAAAGCACGAACAGTTAACAGTCCATAAAATTATACGATAGTCTCATTTGGTTTTCTTTTCTTTTGCATCAGCATTCGGTCGTCCTGCGGGTAGCATTTCATCACGGTCCTATATATTCTTCAAGTGTCAGTTCTAGCGGATATAATAATAGCGGTTCCTTTTTTAAGTCTTTTAATAACATTTTCTTTTCTCCATTTTGAAATCTCTTTGTTCACTTGTGTAGGTGTGTGGTCATCTTTCCGGGATAAAGTATCGAAATGTCTGTTGTCATGGTTACTTATACATGTTTTCTGATATGTATCTAATACTTGAAATACTTTCTTTCTCCCTATCCTCTCGTTAATATGTTCAATACCAAATGATTTTGTCTTCCGCAACTTCTCTTCTGTCTTTTGTGATATTCTTACATACACTGTAGATGTTTGCTGGTTATGGTAGCTTGGTGTACCGTGAAGTGGTCCTGATAATAAATATCCAATTCTTGATTTCACGGCAGTAGCTCTCTCGCCTCTAATGATATGATTTTCTACAATTGACCAATAGTTGTCGGCTCCTAAGAGTACTGAGACTTGAAAATTGTCGTTCGCGGTAACTGGATGTGCGAGTTTTATCCCGGATAAGTACGTTAATTTTACAGCTTTGCGGGTGTAAGTTTTGAGCGGTGCGGCGATTTCTGGTACAATCAGTACTCTGATCGGCAATTGTCCTTCATCAGTAAGCAAACAAATTATACTAGTTTTTTTTAAAGTGTCTAATTCTTGTACTTTCTGCACTGTCCCAAAATCCGGATAAGTTTAAAGTCTCTGTGCCAGTTATTGATAACTATACTTTAGCCGCTAGGTCTTCTGTGATGAACGACCTCTGTGCTCCTTCATCAAACATAATGGTGGCATCTGAACAGTGTCGTCCCGATCTCACAGGATTAATTGCAGTTTTGAGCATATCATTTGTGGTTGCCTGTGAATGTGAAATTGTGTCCGGTTCCTTCACGTTGTGTTGTATGGTACTTACGTTTACACTGTCTAGATAATCATTATGGGTATCATCTTTACACAAACTCGTGTGATGACGCTTGTCACACTTTCTGCATGATTTGATTGACTTATAATCAACCAAATTGAGATGTCCCAAACAGTTGAAAAATAGGCTGTCTGTTTGTACTGTTGACATGCGGTCTTTATATTCAAAAACTTTGGTACAATATACCGAGGCGTGTGATTCTTTACAAAATACGCATTACCTTATGTGCATTTGTCTGTTGGCTTGTTTTGTATGTACCTTTGCATTGGTGTGAAATGCTGCAGTAGCGGTATGAGTTTCTGTAAAATCAGCGGAATTGCCTTCTTCCATTATATTGAGTTCGTGAAATCACTTGTCGTAGTTCAGATATTTGCCAACTGGTCGAACCATGGTGTCTTGTTAAATTTATACGTACTTCTCCCGGTAACTTTTTTTTTTTTCAACTTTAAATATTTTATTTCACTACTGGTTATGAACAATGTCCCTTAGCGCTACAACAATTACGCTAAGGTTCCTCCCTGTGTTGTTAATTGCTAATGAAACCAGGGAATTTGATTAGCAAAATATATCTTATATTTATATCTTGTGTTAGTTGCATTTTACAAAGTAATCATACGAGCACACAATACATATATATTATTCAGTGAACCTATATATAAACAATCATATAAGAAAGTGATAAAAAGAAGAACACCAGATAACCGGATTTTTGCCCGTCATTTGTTTTGATTATATAAAACTAGTTTAACCGAAAATAGAATGATCAAGAATGATCAAGCATGTTTGACCTCATGGCTTGACAAAATATTTCATGTAATGGTGAGTAATTTATTACAGTCGTCAAGTCACTTATCAAATGTGTAAATTTTTAAATTTATGATAATCGAATATTTCAGGTAAGTAAGAATGAAGTATATCGAAGAGATCAAAGAAGGAGCTATGGATTGATTTGTAAATTATTAATTGATTGATTTTTTGTTATTTAAATACTGTAGTATTTATATAAGGTCTAATTCTCATAAAAAATAAGTATTATCTATACTATATATGCCTATACATAAAACAACACAAACGCAAATATCAATTTGCCGTCAGCCCGCCGTATTTGATGGAAGCCGGATGTAATTTTATTATAACACACACAATATTGTTTCAAACAACAAATAATAAACATGTCGCAACGCAATGCTTCTATACACTCTCTCTTAAATTTTCTAAAACATTTCCCTCATGGATATTCGAGGCCGTCCAGGAAAAACCATTTTTTAAAAATGGAAACCTGTATCCGACAACAATGCCAAGCCTATCTCAGGAAAAAGGTAGCCAGACCGTACCTTATATAACGAGAGAGATGACGACCAAACAATTTTGAACAAAAATAAAATACTTCAAAAATATATATATATATATCTATAATACTAAAATTACGAGGTCCAATTTGTCAGCCGTCATCGGGTAAAAACGACAAATCAAAGAATTCGACTTTATATATTACTAATATAGGACATTGGTGTAGATTAAAAATTACACCACTCAAGACCCTTTTGTTTTCCAATACCGATACCAATAGTATATTCATGCACCTGTTACCTAATACCTTATCTGTACGTTCCGCATTTGACAGGTGCACCACCAAACGGTGTATTTCGAATTTTGCTACGTAATCGGGTCATAAGCAAAGGGCTGACACTACTAAATTCAATCATTGTCAAATTGTTCCCTATTGTAGTTTTATTCAGCAATCAGCAAGATTTTCTAAGATAACTAATATAGGACAATGCTGTTGATTAAAAAATAAAATACTCCATTCCTGGATAGCCAGGACCTTTTCTTTTCATAATAATAATTATTACCAATAATTGATAAGTTCCAAGCCGACGGGTTTCAAACAGAAAGATTTGAAAGCAGAGAAAATTGTGTGTCTTATAATCGAATAACTTTATCAGATGACAATACCAATTACCAAAATAAGGCTTTAAATATATATATATAATAATTAGGCATAGTTATATACTTTAAATCAGTCACGGGTGTGTACTTGTATATATATAAAATGACTGAATAAATAGTCAACGATCAATCTTACAAGGCAATGGATCATGTAATATGATTCTGTACACTACAAAATATAATATATAACAAGTCAAAAAGGGTACAACATCACCATAAAATAACTATAAAATATACAAATATTAGATATTTCGGATAACAGATATCCTTCTTCAATAATAGCACGATGTCAAATGAATCATGTCAATTCAAATTGAGACTCTATCAAAATCTTGATTTATACAATTTAAGCGAACGCTGGAACAATTTTAAAATTTCCAAACACACCGCAAAGACTACAGAAATATGCCAAAAATAAAAATAGTTATTTACGATGTGAAATGGCACAACTTTAGATTTCCAAAGGATGTGACAGTTGAGATGTAATAACTGCATTGAGGGCAGTCCTCAAACAAAAAAATCAAAATAATCAAAAGTGTCCTTACCGATCCAGGATGGTATAAATTAGACAACGGCAGGGCAATTACAACGGAAACTACATATTAAAGCCTTCCAAACGAATAGCAGTCTAATAGTGATTGAAAAAATAAGTTTTGTATATTGAGCTTAAATAATTGAACGTGGCAACGTACTTATACATCATCCCGAATCAATGAAAACCTGTAATTTAAACGGTAATTTTAAAAATAATTTCGAACTGTAAAGCCAGTACTAAATCCGGCGTTGTTTAAAACAGGTGGTCACAGAAGAATGAGGGACTCGTTCTATATTTTTTCATTTATGCCCTCTGGGGAGACTGTCCGTAACTTTCTTATCCAAAATCTTTCCCGAGCGACTCTGTCGACCTTCGACCAACACTCGTTGTGGTCTATGATCGTGATGGTAAGGTTTTTGAGATCAGCTTGTGTATATATATATATACTCCGGTTTATATGATCCGTTCATCCTATATATTGACTCTTAAAATTCAAGAGTTAATCTAAAAATGAGGGTACTTTCTCTAAAAATGAGGGTACTTTTTATATGGCCTTCCAAATACCGTTTCGATCCCTGACATCACTGAAGAGACATTTATTGTCGAAATCCGGATATGGTGTACTAAAGAAATATTGACACCGAATGTTTGTGGCACAACATCCTGTCCACAAGTTAACAATTTTTTTTTCTGTGACGTATTAAATTTATATTAGGATCCATTTTGTTACATCTTGTGATCAATTTTATTTGGCAAATCGTCAATGGCAGTCAGCAGGGTTAAAGAACATCAGTTGTTCGACCTGTTAGTCAAATGCGTTTTGTTTAAATATACTTTTTCACTCTTTTGGTCTTTTGGGAAATGTTGTTTGTGCTGTTTTTAGACCCTTCTACAACGCAATTTGTTTGACA
Source organism: Mytilus trossulus (assembly GCF_036588685.1). Taxonomy (NCBI): domain Eukaryota; kingdom Metazoa; phylum Mollusca; class Bivalvia; order Mytilida; family Mytilidae; genus Mytilus; species Mytilus trossulus. Next base: position 12,029,036 of record NC_086378.1, read on the forward strand.
TGCACACGTATAAAAATTGCGGTTTTTATCCAACGCAGTCATAGGTTTGAACGTAGTTTTCAATTTAGACTCGTTTACATATATATATATATATACATTATGACTTAAATTTAAGTCATGCACGTACGAACGGCGGCTAGAAAGTGACAAACAAATCAAACATACTAACATACCCGGATCTAAATCAACCCCTCTGATTGGACCATACGCATATTACCCATAACGTCAATACAATATTTTCCCGCTTTACTTCGAACCGCGAGAAAGTGTAAGTATTATCTATACTACTTACACTTTCTCGCGGTTCGAAGTTTGTTTGTCACTTTCTAGCCGCCGTTCGTACGTGCATGACTTAAATTTAAGTCATAATGTATATATATATAGTATTATCTATACTATATATGCCTAAACATAAAACAACACAAACGCAAATATCAATTTGCCGTCAGTCCGCCTTTTTTGATAGAAATAACACAAAGAACGGGGGCAAGAATAAATTATAAGAGATAAACAAATATTATAAACACAATTTCTTCGAGACCTGCAAACGTTTCTCTGTGGAATCAACAATGTAACAATCTTTGCTTGAGTCTGACTTCCACCGGCCGTGTTTTTTCAAACACCTCTCGTTTACGTTTGCATTTGCAGCAGCCGTTGCACCACCGGCTCTGAATGAATGTAGGCCTATATTACAATTTGGTGAAACTAATCTTACTCTACCTAATAAAGCCTCCCTAGCCGCCGTATAGCTTAACTTTTTATCTTTATCTATAAGTTTACAATTATTGCCTGATCTGCAAATCTGTCTAAATATATATTTATTGGAGTCGAAATCAAAATTGGCCAATTCTAAATACCTTATGAGCATAACATATGGACAAGCTATGGATAAACCTTTTGAAATGAGAATTTCGTTTCCTTGACGATACTGATCGGTTTTACTTTTGTTAATATACAACAAATTCCCGTTTGAATGGTTTTACACTAGTAATTTTGGGGCCCTTTATAGCTTGTTGTTCGGTGTGAGCCAAGGCTCCGTGTTGAAGGCCGTACTTTAACCTATAATGGTTTAATTTTTAAATTGTTATTTGGATGGAGAGTTGTCTCATTGGCACTCACACCACATCTTCCTATATCTATAAAATCAAATAATTGTCATGTATAACTACATCTTTAAATCTTAACGAACTAATTTCATCATATCTTAGAAAACCAGAAAAACTTAGTAATATCATTGTCAAATCTTTAATAATGAGTAAATCATCTGAATCTTTAAACTGCGTACATAGTTCAATTAGTATCTCTGCTGAAACCGGATCTTTTTTGTTGGCGGTTTTTGTTGTGGTTCTTTTGGAAGCTTCAACTATGGAAGTAACGAAAGAGTTTATAGTAGGATCTGGTAACCCACTCACTTCATGGGATCATTTTATACCGTATAAAGCATTGGAAACGGGATGACTAGTAGATCCATTGTTCAATAAATTTGTCAAATAAAAGCAACGTGTACCGGTTGTGCAGGTAGGGCATCGTGTCCATGTTCTGTAATAAATTTTTCCCACCTTCTAAAAGCGTATAAATAAGACTTGACTGTATTGTCACTTTGATGGCTCAATAATAACTCACACATCTTCGGATATAAACTATACAAATGGCTTCCTGTTTCTACTCCACTATCCTCTATTGCGACTTTTACATGACGATCTAAACTGATGCCTGTTAATAAAATGAAAATTATAAATATCTATGTTTTTCATTTAACATTTAAAGCAACTAATCTAAATTTTAAGATTTGCGAGCCAAATATCCCGTTTTTAACCCCTTCCTCGTTTTGGGAGACTCTCACCTTGAAAAAACCTGTAATCTCTTATGAAAGATTTAAACCGACCTTCTTGGTCTACTAACATTGGCCAATAAGCGGCAGATGTCCACTCAGGAACAATCAAAGTATGACTACCTTTATCCTGTATCATTTTGTTAATTGTCTGTGGGACCAAACGAGGTGGAGGAACTAACCAATTATTCTCGCCATCCCATGACACAGAAAAAGCATTAATGCCTGATGTTCCAGTGCACCAGAATTTCGAATTGAATTTGTCACATTTTGCATTGTAATCTTGTGCAAAGCGGTCAAAAGTATACGGACCCCATAACTTATTCAGATAACTAAAAATCCAATCATCGATTTCCAAATCATCACAATCTGATTTTCTACTAAGACTGTCTGCTTTATCGTTATGCTCGCGTGGTATCCATACTAAATTTAGTTTGATCTTGTTATCTTGACAAATTTTATGAACAGACATAACGCTTCTGTGTAATTCTTTTTTCTTACTGCCGACTTTCATAATGTGTGGTGCATTTTTATTGTCTGTGTAAACTCTAATAGTCGCACCGTTCACCTTTATCACAAGATTTCTTAAAACCCTTTTTACTGATTCAAGTTCTCTCCGTGTAGAGCTTTTTACTCTTTCAGTGGAAGACCAACTTCCGTCTATCTCTATCGGTTCGTCCTCTGAACCCGTGGTCAAATGACCCCCGAAACCTGTTTCTGAAGCGTCACAAAAGACGTGAAAGTCTTGTACTTCATTGTATGTCAACTGACATAACTGAGATCCTATCTCATTTATTTTTTCTATATTATCTAACCAAAACCTGCATTCATTTACAGCTTCGAGACTAAACACTACGCTGGAATTCCAGCATTCTCTTGTAAGTATGCAATCATACATGAATCTAGATCTTAAACGTGCAAGATCCCCTGAAACAGCCTGAGTTGAGATGTTCTGTCCAACAGTACAAGCAAGTGACCTTACTTTGAAATATTTTATTCCCTTTTCATATTGCTGTAACAGATCACTCAAGGCTCTTTTTAACTTGCTCAATCTTTTTCAGTGATTTTTAGTACACCCTGTTCTAAACACTAACAAAAACCTAACCACTCCAATTTTTGTACTGGAGACCAATTACACTTTTCATGTGCTATTTCGAAACCAAAATGATCTAAATCATTCCTAATTGCATCACTAGCGGTTAGTGCCTCCGAATAAGAAGAGCCCCCCCCCCCTAATCCATCGTCTAAATACATAACTATTTTTTACCCTTTACTTCTCCAGTATTTTACGACTTCTCGAACTACTTTACTGAAAATATAACCACTTGTTGCCAAGCCAAATGATAACACATTGTATACGTAAAATGTCTCCCCCCATTTGAAACCAAGGTATGTAGGGTCAGAATGTGCAATTCTAATATGGTGATATGCACTTTTCAAATCATATTAAAAAATGTAATCCTCTTTTTTAAACAGTTGTCTAGCTGTGACCGCGTCTTCGTATTTGTGACGAAATTTAAATAAATGTGGATTTATATGTCTGGCGTCTAATACCAATCTTAGTTTCGACCCATTATTAGCTACTGTTAGAGGGTTTATAACATGAGGTTGTTCATTTGCTTTGCTTATGCACCCTTTTTTCAACAACTTTTCGATTTCTTGCGCAACAAAAATCTTATTGTTGCACGCCGACTTATCAGTTTCTAATACCACACTCTCTGGAATTGTTAAAAAAAGGAATCACATACCCCTTCTGTATAACACTAATAACGTGTTCGTTAGCGCCTGTCTTTGTCCAGTTATTGACATTTTCTAATAGACTACCTACAGGTGATATACCTGAGTGAACAAGATTACTACTAATCGTAGTATGTGTATTGCTAAGGAATGTTGTGTTGCGTTACGTTTGTTTTGTATACAAAGGTGTACTCGAACTACTACTAATGTTACATAAAACATATCAGTACTTATCTTGTTTGTATGCTGCACTGTAGCATGAGGACACTCTCTCCTCCAATGACCAGTTTCACTACAATTGAAACATCTCCCAGGGCGAAACATCTCGTTTGTGTTGACTGGCATCGGATTATCCGGAGCCAGTGGTTTAGTCTTATAAGGTGCTGGCCTAGTATCGGTCTTGCGTTTTGCCTTCTCCTTCTTTATCTTTGATTCTGCTCTACTTTGTGCCTTGTATATTCTTTTTTAATCTTCGGAATCTTCTGCCAAAGGATTTGTGGTATATTCGTCGACGACTTGCCATCCCGCGTCTGACGAATCTGCTAACTTTATGAGCTTTTGTCTTGACTTTATCATTTCCATACCTTCGTAAATCTTTCTCTTTGCGGTTTGAATGTTGTCATTATTCAAATTTTCTGATTTTAACTGACTGCTAGCTTCGAGAACCTTCACGAAAACCTTCTTGTTGTGTTTATACTGTTCTTCATTTCCCCTTTTACGGAACTTAAAGGTCTCTGTCATGGTACTGTCAATTTTGGCCATCTGTGACTCGGACAATGCCTTCTGGTTATCCGGATGTTTTGCTAGAAACCATTTAACCGTGTGTCGAGCTGTGAAGTAAAGCTGTTTAACATTTTATCTTGAGTTCCTACTATGGCACTTTGTACTTCGGCTTGGATCATTTCTCTGATGTCGGCGTCCATTTTAAGTCATGCACGTACGAACGGCGGCTAGAAAGTGACAAACAAATCAAACATACCAACATACCCGGATCTAAATCAACCCCTCTGATTGGACCATACGCATATTACCTATAACGTCAATACAATATTTTCCCGCTTTACTTCGAACCGCGAGAAAATCTTAATATAATCAAAGTTTTGATATTTTCCTATGAAATTTTCTCAAAAATAGACTATCTGGATGATATAACATTTGTGTTTCAATTTCATTTTTTAGAACTGACAACATGTTCACAAATTTGGTTCTCTTTTCTGATAAATAAAAACATTTATAAATCACAAAACAAATCATTGTTATGACATGATTAAGTGTATTATATTCAATATCTCCAATTTTTTATCGAAGTACAAAATTTTTAAGACAGAAGACATGTTTATGTATATTAAAATACATAAATATGTCATCAATTATTGACCAATAATTTTTTACCCATTTACATTCAAAGAAAAAATGATTATAGTTATCACATTTGGAGCAAATCACACAATTTGGATTATCAGATATTTTACAACGATACAATTTATGATTAATTGCTGAAATATTATGCAGTAATTTCCATCTAAACATTTTCATTCTATTATCTTTTAAAAAATAGAATGTAAAAGTAAGGTTCTTCTTTATAAAATAAATAACGTTTCCCATACATAGAATCCTACTGGGAGCTCTTTATTAGATTTAATTAAAATATAATATATTTCTTTAAATGAAATTTTGTCCAGATTGTAATACAATCCATGGCTATTCATCTTTATATCTTGTTGAAAAATAATTTTTAGTATTTGTAGATGTTTTACTCTTTAACTTTTCTTTCCAAGATTTGGGTATAGCTTTACGTGAAATATATGTTTCTGCTATCCAATTTTTTTTCCTTTTAAGTTTGTCTAAAAGCTTTGTAGGGTATTCTGTGGTGACGGTATTTTAAGTAATGAATTCAGGTACTTTTGTGTAATTTTATGAACTTTCCCGTACCTCTGTTGTAATAACTAAACTGCTCTTTAATAACTCAAGTTTGTAAGCGCAAAGCCATTTACGGTTTGGAATGCTTCAGCATGCAACAATTACTTCAGGTAATTGAACCTCTGGACGTTACTCAGTGTTGGATTTGTATGTACAGCTGCTTCCTACGAGTCCCAAAGGGACTGCCATTGTAGAATGTCGCCATCGAAAGTTGGCAGGTTGAGTTTAGGGAGTTTTTTGTACTCGCTAAAATTGAGGAATATGAGCGAAAATCTGAACGGAAATGTGTACTATTGTGCTGATTTTCTGTGCTTGAGAGATTACTACATGTAGAATCTGACGGCGGTACGTCGCTTCTAGAATGTGTAAAGCTTGCGGCATTTGTATTTAGCGTTGATGTTTGTACTTTGATATATTTTGCTATTTGTGGTATATATCCTCATCTAATTTCCTTAACAATTATTGCTTCCTTTTCAAAGCGTCTAAAATGTTCGAAAGTTCATCAGAATCAACAACTTCTGTTCCGTTCTCCCGAATTTCGTCGAATTTCTTGAATATTCTTGAAACGGCGCTTTTATTTCCTGCACGTATCGATTTCAGCTTCAAATTCATCCTGGTCACGGCACCAATATCTTAGAGTGGTTGTATTTGACACAAATAAAGGCTTAGTAATAAGTACGTATGTTTGCAATGATACTTGTATTGAACTCTGAATAGCTAACGTAAAACCAGGGTGACGTCGTGTACATGGAGAGCGGTAGCGGGAACACCTCAGGCTCAATTATGAACAGGCTTAAAACTCAATCACAAGAGATAATAACAAAAACAAGTAAATATACACGGAACGAATAGCTTTGATATATGACACAATGCAAATACAAAGTTAAACAAATTCATACGTAAAACAAAATCAGAAAGACAACTATGACCTTGGGAAAATGTAGTTAAATAGAATAACGTACACAGGTCAATAAATATACGTTTGTTGTAAGGAGAACATGGTGTTCGGAAAAAATTCATATAAAATAAATAGACTCATTTACATATCAAGAGAACAAAAGTGCAAATCTATCCAAAATACAAAAATGACAAAACCAAAAGCTCGAACACATCATACAAATGGATGACAACTGTCATATTCCTGACTTGGTATAGGTATTTCTTATGTAGAAAATGATTTATTTAACCTAGTTGTATAGCTAGCTAAACCTCTCGCTTGTATGACAGTCGCATGAAATTGCTTTATACTGAAAACGATATATGCAAAGCTCTGTCCATGTTTGGCTGAACTTTCAGTTCTTTTTTGTTAATCAACTTTAACCTATAATGGTTTAATTTTTAAATTGTTATTTGGATGGAGAGTTGTCTCATTGGCACTCACACCACATCTTCCTATATCTATTTGTAAAAGGGATCTGCACTTTCTTTTATATCGGCCAAGGGAATTAAACGTGACACCTTGATTGTCGAAATGAACACATTTTGAACGTTAATGTTATCTTAAATAATTGAAATAATATCATAACTGCAATTTTTTAAATAAAATGTAAGAAAGTGTTTTGTATTATATCGCGTTGGTAAATTCGCTTTCTAGTTATAGTGACGAATTTGTTTTGAAATACAAACAGGTTGCATGATCAGATGAAATACTTATTAACGATGGTAATTGAAAAAGAAAATGTTGTAATTTATGAAGAACTTCAAAAAGGTTGCAGGAATACAGACTAGTATAATTTCCATGTACTGTGTTTATATATTTAATATTTAATAGTTTATTTAATATTAATACTATAATTTATTAAAATATATAAACACAGTACATGAATATCAATAATGTGGTCATTTTTTGATAAATTTTCTGTTAACAAAAGTTTAAATTTTTCGAACAACTAAGGATTTTCTTATTCCAGGCATAGATTTCCTTAGTCGTATCTGGCACAACGTTTTGGAATTTTGGATCCTCAATGCTCTTCAACTTTGTAATTGTTTGGCTTTATAAATATTTTGATATGAGCGTCACTGATGAGTTTTATGTAGACGAAACGCGCGTCTGGCGTACTAAATTATAATCCTGGTACCTTTGATAACACTTCTGGTGGACGTTTCGTCCACGAGGGTATCACCAGCCAAGTAGTCAACACTTCGGTGTTGACATGAATATCAATAATGTGGTCATTTTTTGATTAATTTTCTGTTAACAAAAGTTTAATTTTTTCGAAAAACTAAGGATTTTCTTATTCCAGGCATAGATTTCGTTAGCCGTATTTGAAACAACTTTTTGGAATTTTGGATCCTCAATGCTCTTCAACTTTGTAATTGTTTGGCTTTATAAATATTTTGATATGAGCGTCACTGATGAGTCTTATGTAGACGAAACGCGCGTCTGGCGTTCTAAATTATAATCCTGGTACCTTTGATAACTAATTTCAAAATGACTTTTTACAAAGGATTATTCCATCAACCACATCTTTAATGACGATTCAAAACAATGACACAACGTTATGTTCTTTTTTGTTGATGTGAAGATGTAACAATTGCACATGTATCTTATGATTGTCTAGTGACATAAAGATTTCTTGATTTGATCTATGATGGCTGGAAAATTGAATTCAACCAAAAAACTTTTTTTAAGTTTTGTAGAAGAAAGTTCATTTTTTACAATTCTAGTAATGTTTGCCAACAATACATACTCAAGTGTTAAAAGGCCTCTCTATGCACTTGCATTGACTTTCACAATATAGATTTATATACGGCAAGAAAATAAAACAGAGATTTTACAAATACTAACATTGGGGTTATATGCAAATTATTTACCCTGCATGGTAACCATATAATACTAAAATATATATCTTTATATATGTGTATCTTTACACAGAAAAACACTATTAAATATATAAACACAGTACATGTAAATATAATTTGTCTGCTTTTGTTTAATACTGAAGGCGTTTTGTACTACAACATTTTCTACATAAGAAAATGCCTGTACCAAGTCAAGAATAAAACAGTTGTTACCATTCGTTTGATGTGTTTAAGCTTTTCATTTTGCCATTTGATTAAGACTATATCAAGAAATTGACTATGAGGGTCGGTTGAAAACAAAACTTTACGACAAAAGAGATGATTTCAGCTTCCCAATTGTTACCTTTTCATATTTAAACTATGAGATCCAAATATAATGGTGAAGTTATCATCTTTTCGTTAATATTACGGACGCTATCACCAGTTGATTGACCGTTATGGAATATTCGTTATACAGATGATATCGGATATGTTCATTATGTCGTAACTGCAATGCCCTTCCCTTTTCACGAATGTGACTTTTTACCGGCTTTGTAACTAAATGAGCAACACGACGGGTGCCACATGTGGAGAAGGATCTGCTTCCCCTCTCGGGGCCACTGAAATCACCCCTTGTTTTTGGTGGGTCCGTGTCGCTTTTGTACCCCTATTTGTGACATTTAGTTCACGCATCAATGTCAATATAATGGAAAATTGATGCGAATGTCGTACAAGTGTGAAATTTAGCGCTATAAAACCAGGTTCAATCCATAATTTTCTACAATGAAAATGCATGTACCAAGTCAGGAATATGACAGTTGTTGTCTATTCGTTTGATGTGTTTTAGTATTTGATTTTTCCATTTGATTAGAGACTTTCCGTTTTGAATTTTTCTCTGAGTTCAGTATTTTTGCTATTTTACTTTATATAAAGATATTGTGGAAAAAAGATAGTGTGAAGGAGAAAAAGAGAAAGAGAGATACGGAAACATAAAGAGATTTTCAAATGATTTATATTTATAGATAAATTGGTAAAACAATAGCCTTTATTGTTGTCTTTTTAAATCTCTGTAACACCTTAGGCAGGTGGTGCAGAACAGGCGATGTCAAACCCTAAATATTGAAAAAAACAGAACTAAATGAACGAAACATTATATGTCACCAAACTTCTTATGAACTTATTTCGCATATGATAATTCTTAAATTTTCACTTTTATAATATCAAGAAGTTTTTTCTTCAAATTAGGGCTATCGTCTTTGGTGAAGAAATGTCTCATTGGATATCATACCACATCTGATTTGTTACAGACAGGTCACCTTTTCAAGGTCCAAATAAATAATTGCATATTTACTATTCAAATACTTTTACTTATACCAAACGTTATTTGGAATATAAAACAATCGTTATGAACTAAACAAAAGGTCAGAGCTTTTTCCATTCTAATGTTATTATATCAATGGAAAAAAGTATCAAAAATAACACGAGCTCTAAGGAAAATTCAAAATAGGGAGGTCCAAAAGCCTTATAAAATCAAACATTACGCTATATCCTTTTATTCGTTTTGTCAACTTGTTTGGTGTAACAATCAACAGAATTGATTATAATTAGAACTGTTTCACTATTAACTTTGATAATGTCAACCACAATATTAGAAGTATGACACCAGGAATTATCATTTGTTTAACGCTATTCTGTGCATTTTTCCTTAGATCTGTTTTTGTGATAATTTTTCATATCATGCTACTCGCTTGAGATGGAAAATTGTCGCTAGAAACTTAGGAGGCACGTTGTGTTGCTAATGGAATTAACATGAAATTGACAACGTATTTTTCTTCAAGGAATGTATAGCGATAAACAGATTGTCATTTGTCATCTAAACTCGATTGCTTTTCTCGCTTTCGCCGTAACAGCTCAAGCGAGACAATCAATCTCGTTGAGATTATCAACGATAACCTATAAATACAATGCAAATAATCATGTGTACCCCTCTAAATTTCATTATTATGAAAATGGATAATGAAATAAACTTTGATATGCATATGCAAAAAACTTTTTAAATTAAAGCAAAGCCAATTTAACCACTTCTACCTTTAGTATGACTCAAATTTCTACTGTATTTAAAACATAATTCTAGTAATGATAAGCATGCTGATGTCTATACTTATATATATTCCCTTTTATTATATTCAAGGCTTTCTAAATCTTTTAACATTGAACAAAAATATAAAAGTTCCAATAAAATATTATAAAACTTTAGGCTTCTTGTTGTCTGTGAAGTTTTTTGTAGACGTGTATATTTGTTGTTATCTGTTTTTCGACATATCGTTGTAAATTTTTTCTTCGACTTGTGATTTTAATTGTTCTTTTGATATATCTGCGCCTTTTACATTTTCTTGTATAGAATACTTTCAAAACTATTTGTTCTATGATGCACAACTTAAAGACATATGAGTTACATATTTATTTTTCGTTCATTTTTTTTACATGAAAACGTTAGTTTTCTCGTTTGAATTGTTTTACATTGTCTTATCGGGGCCTTTAATAGCTGACAATGCGGTATGGGCTTAGCTCATTGTTAAAGGTCGTACGGTGACTTATAGTTCTTAATGTCTGTGTCATTTTGGTCTTTTGTGGATAGTTGTCTCATTGGCAATCTTACCACATCTTCTTTTTTATATATGAAACGAGTTTCTGTTGATTATAGTTTTGCAGGAGAAAGAGGTGAAAGATACCATATGGACATGTAAGCTGATCAGACGAAAACAAACGATCAATAACGTGACAAAAAGACAAACAGATTATTAAACAAATTTTAAATTTCGGAATGTAAAAAACTGAGCAACACAAAACACAGTGGTTATCTCAGGTGCACCGAAAAAGTAAGAAGATCCGGCTCCATATATGGCACATGCATGTCTTGTTTAATAATGGGAACCAAATGCATGCACATATACGAAGTTATGTCCTTTGTGTTCGTTTTTTTATTTTCATTAAGAAATCTGTTACTTATCATCGTCAATTAGTATTTCATTGATTCCTGAACAAAGTCGTCTAGCTTCTAAAGAATGTGCAGCTTTTTAACCTTATATTACCGATTTTAAGCGTTATACACCGTGTGAATTTTTCCATCGCACTTTGGTTGCATGCTTACTGAATGTCTAACGAGAGATATCAAGTTTAAGGTCACTGCATATGGAAAAGCTGCCGGCGATTTAGAGTACGGGAAGACAACATAGAATTAAGATTTTACATGACCTTCAGAAAATGTCAACTTCCTATTTGGATATTCAAATGTACAAAGTTTGATGATTATAAGATGACACATGTATACAATATAATGCTCTGTATAGCTAAAACCGACTAGCTTGTTCAGACTTACGATAATCTGTAATTTAACATAAGGTGGTTTGAAATAGACGTAGGAAATTGTTACGTTTGGACCAACTAATATCCATATAATCAGTTTTCTATTTATCTCTTCATTTAGCTTAGGATAAGAGATATAAACATAATATTAAAAACAATAAAGTCTTACTTACAATTCATCTTCAAAAAATGTTCTGTTGGCAGTGGAAACATTTGGTCGCTTGGTACTTATGTCTAAAATCAAATGAAGTATATTATTCGCATAAACATACCTAATATGTGTGTCTTCTAATCTGGTAATGGAATCAATGTACTGTACCAAAATTACAAAAAGGTAATCATATGAATAAAATTAATTTTCACAAGGATGGTAACATATTTAAACATGTTACCGGTATTCAATGTCTTAACCTGGAATTCCGAATTTATCAACACACAAAAACAGCTGGATACTGACAACATTTAGAGATATATGTTATGGAAATGATAAAATGCTGAGAATAAAATGGAAAACCACAGTCGTTAAACAAAACGTTTTACGAAAGGTTATAATTGGTATTTAGGGAAGCGTATTAGGGCCATCCTTTTTTATTTTTTTTTCAAATTGTCGACTTTAATCTTGGAATAATCAACTTTGATCATGCAATTATCAACTTTAATCGTGAAATCATTATCAACTCTAATCCTGGATTTGTGCTTATGCTGAATATGTCCCATTACGTATCAGTTCGTTTTCCCCTGATTGGTATTAAGAAGGGAAAGTGGAGACAACAACACACAGCTTTCACCAGGCCATATGTCATTAGTGGTAGGGTATTTTTTTTTATACTTACCTATAATTTTGGGGGGTGATTTTTTGTCTTTCAGTGAAATTGGTGTTTATTTACTTTAATTTCATTGTGTGTCATTGTCTCATTGTCGTTTATGCAACCGCTATTTTTTTCATCTTTAGATGTATATTATTTGAATCATTGTATTGGTGTCTCATATGTGTATTCCGAACATATCAGTTTATTTGTTTACATATTACATTTGAACCTACAACAGCTAATCCATGTCTACGTGATGTTAATACGCCATCTTATTTGTGCTTAACCGCATCACCTTTTAGGATATAACTGTATTGTATGTCAAAGTACGACCAATTTAATCATAAATTGAGCTTAGAATACAATATTTTTAACTCCATTCTAACGAACTGACAAAAAATAACGCCAAATCATACATTTAACATCTTTCATACGTCGTCTACATGTGCACGTACGTTTTCATAGCATAAATGGAGAATTGGTGTCATTAATATTGGTGACGTTATTCAATCAAAATGAACGTAAAATTCGATGTTGCATTAGAATTATTGATATCACATTATTCTGCCACAAACATAGCTACATATACCTTTACTTACACGTAAAAACATCTTCTTCCAATAGAAATTTTCTTTCACCTAATGTTACTCCATATAAACAGGAATACGACACATTAAGATCTTTTTCAGTCAGATTTTTTATAATTAATGTGTATCCATCTCTGTAAATCTTTCCATCATACTTTTTATTATGTCGTCCTGTTTTCAGATCTATAAACAGTGTTCGTTGTTGGGGAGTCCACCTGTCCCAGCCTGCGTCATTGGGGCAGCAGTGTGAAACATTGCAAAATAATGTCACGTCTTGTCCATATTCTGTAACTTTTCCAATAACTATCCATTCCAAAATACCTGAAACTGTAATTTTGAGTTGACTTTCTTCTGTAAAAAGTGGACTACACTTTGCATATAAATATATATAGATATAGGAAGATGTGGTGTGAGTGCCAATGATACAACTCTCCATCCAAATAACAATTTAAAAAAAAGTAAACCATTATAGGTCAATGTTCGGCCTTCAACACGGAGCCTTCGCTCACACCGAACAACAAGCTATAAAGTATGGATATAAACAGTAATTAAAAAAACAAATTAAGTCATATGTAAACAAAATATCTGCATTCTATCATTTACAATATATATGTACTAGAAGTAGGTCGGCACTGGGGGGATCAAAACTACTTTGCATTTGCCTTGTGAACTTACAATTAAGCATTACAGAATATTAAACGAAGTGACATAAAAAGTATAATAATAAAAATACCAAACTCTAAGGAAAATTTAAAACGAGAGTCCCTTATCAAATGGCAATAGTAAAAGCATAAACACATCAAACGAATGAATAACAACTGTCATATTCATGACTTGGTACAGGCATGTTCTATGTAGAAAACGCTAGATTAGATCTGGTGTTATAGCTAGCTAATCCTCTCACTTGTTTGACAGTTTATACAATTTCATTATATTGACAACTTTGTGTTAAACAAAAAATCCAAAAAGTATTTATGTTTTAATATAAATTGAGATTCTGGTTTAATAATTTGTATCAATTGATAATAGGTAGAACAATTTCACTTGATACATATCTGGTTACGGTTGTGGCCTCTTATCCATTTCTTGCACGAATAGATCTTTCTCGAAAAATGTATACGAAATATACGGCATTAATTTGATTGCCATACGCAGCATCATGAAACTATATTCAGGCGTTTCCTTTGGCTATTTGTTAGGTAATGATGACTTGCAAAGTTAAAAACGAGATACCTTCCCCGTTTATTTCAACGAACATGTCTGATCTTTTTAATATAATATACAAAACACTCACACTTTGCACCTTAATATTTTTGTTTATCAAGTTTTAAAACATTATGTAGCGTACATAATAGTTTTTAAATGTTTATTTGTTAAAGATTGACACCTAAACATGAAATAAAACGTCCTACTGGTGTGTGCAAAATACAAGATCAATTGTTATCGAATTTTTTAAGTAAGCCCACCACGAGAGTGTTGACCATAAGAGAAACTGGTTAAACAGATCGAAAGCATTGAACATGTATTGAATACAATACAAAGGTAACAAAGAAAACAGGCTAGTAGCAATCGTTTTCCAATACTTTTTCTGAACGAAAAGTGCAGAAAAACAATACGACAGTTTATTTCCGTCCTGTTTTGTTACCTTTGTTTTGTATCTGTCTTGTACGAAGTTTCAAGAAATAAGTAGTATATTTTGCATTTAGGAGAAGCAGCAAAATATTAGATTAGAAATCTAAATAGCCATATAATGTATGTAACAGTTTAAACAAACTTTTTCTCATTTCCCTTCAGTCGAAAGTTTTACTCTAAGAATTCTAGAAACTTATGATTATAAAAAAAATAACCATATCAAGTAAATAAACTCATCATAGATACCAGGACTAAATTTAGTATATACGCCAGACGCGCGTTTCGTCTACAAAAGACTCATCAGTGACGCTCGAATCCAAAAAAAGTTAAAAAGGCCAAATAAATTACGAAGTTGAAGAGCATTGTAAAAGGTGAATGTCGAACACATTTGAGAAGCTTAAAATGCAACTTCGCAAGTGAGTAAAGTTTGAAAGTAATCTAAAAGGTAAGCAAGCTACCATTCGATTTTTATTTAGGGGGGGGGGAAGGGGGAGGTAAAATAAACTTAAGATAAACAGACTTGAACATTATATCCCCCCATTCCCCTTTAAAAAATATTTTTTTACTTTGCTCCCAAATATATGAATTCAATATATGAAAGTCGTTTAGACTACTTTATAGTTACCTCTGATATGTAACCATTTGTAATTTCATCAGATATAGGGTCAGTTATAGATCGGATCATTCTCCTGTACTTATTGATTAAAGGTGTTCGAGTCAGATAAGAGGGAAATTTAATAATAGTCGTGGGAGTGAAACTGAATGTATTAAAAAAAAAAGTAAAAGGGGATATTAAACTGTCATTGAAGAATATGAGTCTGATCCATCTATGGATATTGAAGCAGAAGATGAACAGTTTGATATAAACTATCAGCTTTTATGGGATATAATCAAAAGGAAATCTGCGGATCTGCAATCTCATGTTCGTCATTTAAGAAGAAGGAAACAAATAAAAATGAAAAAAATACTATATCAGATTTTATTATTAGAAAAAAAAAGTTGCAACTGTTAGAAGCAGCATTTGATTTACAAAATCATTTGTATGATATTTTATTATACCATTACGATTTGATCAATCTTACAAGTATTACTTAATTTTTCTAATTTGTGTCTAATACTGTAGTATGTTATTTCACATGTTTTATCTTGATAAATAAAATAATTACAAAAACAAATCACATTTCCATATTTGATGAAATATCATGACAAAAAAAAAGAATTTTGTCTTGTTGTAAGATATTTTTATATATATATAGGCGTAAAAAATAGTTTTCACATGTGCATGGAAGGATGAAATCGATAGAATGGAACTGTTATCGTTTTACTTATTTTACTATTTTATTTAATGATATATATATATATAAATATATATATAAATCAACCTTAAAATGTTAGATCTGTAAATTTGCTTTCACAAATTTTTGGTTCTTCACTCGCCGGGATTCGAACCCATGCTACTGAGATATCATGACACCAAATCGCCCTCACTGTAACCGGTGCGCTAGACCACACGACCACCTGGGCTTCATCAAAATGAAGCTTTCGGTGGCCGGGTGTTACCTTTCCGTGTAAGTTTTAATCTAGCGTCGTACTACAGTACATGATATTTAAGGCATGAAGATGTTATTTTTACAGATCAGCTAAATTGTCTATAGAAAGAATCTTACAAGTTAATGGAAGATACAGTCACAGAAAATTATTATATTTATAAGTACGTCTGAGCCAGTGACAACTCTACAACAAATTTATACATCGGATCACCAGCAATGATGGTGATACATGGCTGTGTACATTATGTTTATACAACTCGTCTAAAAATCAACCCAACATTGTTAGATCTGTAAATTTGCTTTCGCAAATTTTTGGTTCTTCCCTCGCCGGGATTCGAACCCATGCTACTGAGATATCGTGACACCAAATCGCCTGCACTGTAACCGGTGCGCTAGACCACACTCGACCACCTGGGCATTATAAAAATGAAGCTTTCGGTGGCCGATGTTACCTTTCCACGTCAGTTTTAATCTAGCGTCGTACTACAGTTCATGATATTTAAGGCATGAAAATGTTATTATTACAGATCAGATTAATTATCTATAGTAATAAAATTAAGGGTACCAATTTTCTTGCACCAGATGCGCTTTCGACAATATATGTCTCTTCAGTGATGCTCGTGGCCAAAATATTAAAATTCAAAGCTTATATAAAAGATGAAGAGCAATAATCCAAAAGGTCCTAAAAGGATAGCCAAATCCGTGAAAGGAATCATAGCTTTGCATGAGGGAGATACATTCCTAAATTTACACTAATTTATAATATTTTGTAACAGCAAAATTTAAAAACACAAAAAATCCGTATTTTCATGCCAGTATCGAAGTACTGGCTAGTAAAGGATTCTACAAATCAATTTAAAATTGGCCGGGTGTTACCTTTCCACGTCAGTTTTAATCTAGAGTCGCACTACAGTACACGATATATAAGGCATGAAGATGTTATTATTACAGATCAGCTAAACTATCTATAGTAAAGGATCCTACAAATTAATGTAAGATACAGTCACAAAAAACAATTATATTTATAAGTACGTCTGAGCCAGTGACAACTCTACAACAGATTTATCCATCGGATCACAAGCAATAATGGTGATACATGGCTGTGTACATTATGTAAATATTACTCGTCTAAACATCAACCCAACAATGTTAGATCTGTAAATTTGCTTTCGTAAATTTTTGGTTCTTCCCTCGCCGGGATTCGAACCCATGCTACTGAGATATCGTGACAGCAAATCGCCTGCACTGTAACCGTTGCGCTAGACCACACGACCACTTGGCTTCCATAAAAGTGAAGCTTTCGGTGGCCGATGTTACCTTTCAACGTCAGTTTTAATCTAGCGTCGTACTACAGTACATGATATATAAGGCATGAAGATGTTATTTTTGCAGATCAGCTGAATTATCTATAGTATAGGATCCTACAAATTAATGTAAGATACAGTCACAGAAAATTATTATATTTATAAGTACGTCTGAGCCAGTGACAACTCTACAACAGATTTATCCATCGGATCACCAGCAATGATGGTGATACATGGATGTGTACATTTGTATATACAACTCGTCTAAACATTAACCCATCAATGTTAGATCTGTAAATTTGCTTTCGCAAATTTTTGGTTTCCCCCTCGCCGAGATTCGAACCCATGCTACTGAGATATCGTGACACCAAATCGCCTGCACTGTAACCGTTGTGCTAGACCACACGACCACTTGGGTTTCATAACAATGAAGCTTTCGGTGGCCGATGTTACCTTTCAACGTCAGTTTTAATCTAGCGTCGTACTACAGTACATGATATATAAGGCATGAAGATGTTATTTTTACAGATCAGCTAAATTATGTATAGTAAAGGATCCTACAAATTAATATTAGATACAGTCACAGAAAATAATTATATTTATAAGTACGTCTGAGCCAGTGACATTTTAACAATAGATTTATCCATCGGATCACCAGCAATGATAGTGATAAATGGCTGTGTACATTATGTTATGTATATACAACTCGTCTAAACATCAACTAAACAATGTTAGATCTGTAAATTTGCTTTTCGCAAATTTTTGTTTTATCCCTCGCCTGGATTCGAACCCATGATACTGATTTATCGTGACACCAAATAGCCTGCACTGTAACCGGTGCGGTAGACCACACTCGACCACCTGGGCATTATGAAAATGAAGCTTCTGGTGGCCGGTGTTACCTTTCCACGTCAGTTTTAATCTAGCGTCGTACTACAGTACATGATATTTAAGGCATGAAGATGTTATTATTACAGATCAGCTAAATTATTTATAGTAATAAAATTAACGGTACCAATTGTCTTGCACCAGATGCGCATTTCGACAATATATGTCTCTTCAGTGATGCTCGTGACCAAAATATTAAAATCCAAAGCTTATATAAAAGATGAAGAGCAATAATCCAAAAGGTCCTAAAAGGATAGCCAAATCCGTGAAAGGAATCAGAGCTTTGCATGAGGGAGATACCTTCCTTAATTTACACTAATTTATAATATTTTGTAACAGCAAATTTTAATAACACAAAAAATCCGCTATTTTTATGCCAGTATCGAAGTACTGGCTAGTAAAGGATTCTACAAATCAATTTAAAAATACAGTCATAGAAAATAATTATATTTCTAAGTACGTCTGAGCCAGTGACAACTCTACAACAGATTTATCCATCGGATCACCATCAATGATGGTGATACATGGCTGTGTACATTATGTATATACAAGTCGTCTAAACATAAACCAAACAATGTTAGATCTGTAAATATGCTGTCGCCAATTTTTTGTTCTTCCCTCGCCGGGATTCGAACCCACGCTACTGAGATATCGTGACATCAAATCGCCTGCACTGTAACCGGTGCGCTAGACCACACGCGACTACCTGGAATTGATAAAAATGAAGCTATCGGTGGCCGGTGTTACCTTTCCACGTCAGTTTCAATCTAGCGTCGTACTGCAGTACATGAAATATAAGGCATGCAGATGTTAATTTTACAGATCAGCTAAATTATCTATAGAAAAGGATCCTACAAATTAATTTAAAAATACAGTCACAGAAAATAATTATATTTATAAGTACGTCTGAGCCAGTGACAACTCTACAACAAATTTATCCATCTGATCACCAGCAATGATAGTGATACATGGCTGTGTACATTATGTATATACAACTCGTCTAAAATTCAACCCAACAATGTTAGATCTGTAAATTTGCTTTCGCAAAGTTTTGGTTCTTCCCTCGCCGGGATTCGAACCCATGCTAATGAGATATCGCGACACCAAATCGCCTGCACTGAAACCGGTGCGCTAGACCACACTCGACCACCTTGGCTTCATAAAAATGAAGCTGTCGGTGGCCGGGTGTTACCTTTCCACGTCAGTTTTAATCTAGCGGCGTACTACAGTACATGATATATAAGGCATGAAGATGTTATTTTTACAGATTATTTATAGTAAAGGATCCTACAATCTAATGTAAGATACAGTCACAGAAAATAATTATATCTATAAGTATGTCTGAGTCAGTGACAACTCTACAACAGATTTATCCATCGGATCACCAGCAATGATGGTGATTCATGGCTGTGTACATTATGTATATACAACTCGTATAAACATTAATATATATATTGATATACAACTCGTCTAAACATCAACCCAACAATGTTAGATCTATAACTTTAACATTGTTGGGTACTTAAGACTACAGAAATATGCCAAAAATAAAAATAGTTATTTACGATGTTAAATGGCACAACTCTAGATTTCCAAAGGTTGTGACAGTTGAGATGTTATAACTGCATTGAGGGCAGTCCTCAAACAAAAAAAAACAAAAATGTCCTAACCGATCCAGGATGGTATAAATAAGACAACGGTTGGGCAATTACAACAGATACTACATATTTAAGCCTCCGAAACGAATAGCAGTCTAATAATGATTGACAAAATAAGTTTTGTATAATGAGGTAAAATAATTGGACGTGGCAACGTACTTATACATCATCCCGAATCAATGAAAACCTGTAATTTAAACTGTTATTTTAAAAATAATTTCGAACTGTAAAACCAGTACTAAATCCGGCGTTGTTTGAAACAGGTAGTCACAGGAAAATGAGGGACTCGTTCTATGTTTTTTCATTTATACCCTCTGGGGAGACTGTCCGTAACTTTCTAATCCAAAATCTTTCCCGAGCGACTCTGTCGACCTTCGAACAACCCTCGTTGTGGTCTATGATCGTGATGGTAATGTTTTTGAGATCAGCTTGTGTGTGTCCAGGTGATCTCAAATGACGACTTACGGGTAGGTCGGGCTTGCAAGTGTAGTCACTTCGATGACCATTCATGCGTTTGTTAAATGGCTGCTCTGTCTCGCCAACATACTGCATGCCACATCGACACTGAAGGAGGTATACAACATTCTGGGTTTTGCAAGTTACATTGCAATATAAAGTGTACACAGACCCAGTCGAGTGGCAAGTGAATGTTTGAGTATTCAGTATTTGTTGACAAGTCAGGCAACGTCTGTTACCACATGACTTGCAACATCCTGCAATTGAACAGCTTTTATTTGAGGAGACGTCAGCTCTAACAAATAAGTCTTTCAGACTTGCTGGTCTCCGAAAAGCTAAGACAGGAGGATTGGGAAAGATCTTGGATAATTTAGGGTGTTTGGCAATAGTTTGCCAATTGGCACGGATCAAACTTGAAAGGTTATTAAAGGTTGGATTGTATGTAAGAACAAACGGGACTATTTTGCTGCGCCTCTTCCGTTTGTACTGTAAAGGGTCATTGCGGCTGTTATTGTTAGCGCGTGCAAACCCCTTATCTATGTCCAATTTCTTATAACCTCGTTTTGTCAAAAATCCGCGAAGTTCCTGTATCCGTTTCGTGACAGCCTCCTCAGAGGAGCAAATCCGCTTGACTCTGAGAGCCTGACTGTACGGGATACTTTTTGTACAGTGTTTGGGGTGACAGCTTTGGGGAGAAAGGTATTGATGTTTTTCTGTGGGTTTACAGTAAAGGTCTGTTGATATGACACCGTCCTTTATAGATGTGGTTGTGTCTAAGAAAGATATCTTAGAGTCGGAAATTGCATACGTAAATTTAATTGAATGGTGGGCGTTGTTTGCATGTCTGATGAAATCATCCAGTTTTTGCTGAGATTCAATCCATTTCATGTCAACATCATCAATGAAACGGAACCAAGACAAAGGTTATAAACCATGCGGAAGGGGCAATTGTGAGTGCTGCAAAGTCGCCAACATCGAAACCCAGTTCATCAGCACAGTCACAAAGAAAAATTACAACATATTTATAACATCAAATTGCAAAACGCAAAATTGCATTTATGTTCTAACGTGAGGAACTTGCAAATTACAATATGTTGGTGAAACAGAAACACCATATAACATCCGACTAAATAACCATCGGTCATTTTATACAAAAGAAAGGAACTGCCCAATTACAAGACACCTTTTAAGAGCAGGACATGATTTTGAAAACGTCACATTTCAAATTATTTAGAAAAATCAAAATTTGGATACACAAGGAAGACAAAAAAGAGAGAAAATTTGGATGCGCCAGTTACGAACTCTTGAACCTGATGAACTCAATGAGAGAGACGAAAAAAGATTTAAAAGCAAATCAAAACCATAATTATCTTGAAATCATACAAATTAATTTATAGACATTCATACAATTAATCCAACATCTATAAATGTGTTAAACTTTTATTCCAACTTCATGTAGTTGTAGCTACAAACATATTTTATACCCCATCAATCAATATGTTACACTTTTCCTCAATTCTTGTATAGATTAAGCTACAACAATATTTTTTTGTCATGCATCCGATTTTACCTTGAGAGATGCACACGCCTGATGAAGCTAATTTGTTTAGCGAAATATTGCGTATTTCGATTTAAAATCTAATAGAACTTTTAATGTATTAATTAGCGTGTTTAAGTTATATTCTTAGACATTTATATAATTTTAATTCAGTACCCTAACCGAAAAATAAGCCCTGCGGCAAACATTTGCCGCAAGTTTGCAGCAAATATTGCCGCAAGCTTGCAGCAAACGTTTGCTGCAAACTTGCCGCAACCATTTTACCATGCAAATGAAGTTTGCGGCAAGCTTGCTGCAAACATAATTATGCAAATTAGATTTGCCGCAACCTTGCGGCAATTGTTTGGTGCAAGCATGCGGCAATTGTTTGTTGCAAACTTGCGGCAAACTTGCAGGAACTTCACATATACCAATGTTATGTGTGTAGACACATGCATTCAATTTATCTCTTTCAAATTACACAGCAACATTTTTAAAAAGTCAATTCCTGTCTTTATACAAACAGTCATTGAAAGAATTCAAGCAAACTCATGAGATTTAAGGAAATACATTTTGTACATACATGCATTTCAGTTTTGAAAAAGGGGTCAGGAGTCATTCTCAAATGACATAATATACCTGTATTAAAAAATGAAAAAGGATAATCTCAAATGTGTATTGAGAATAAAGCTTGGTTATAATTGCATTACAGAATTTAACTTAAGTTTAATAAACATGGTCTTGATGGTGCAGTGCTTACGTTACAAAATTCTTCAGTTTTTCAATCACACAAAGATGTATATATAGTTGCTTACTTAATTTTGTATGATGATAACATTAATTATTTTTATTAAAGCATGCAGTTCTATGAATTATTTGTACTTACAAACTGATTACATACTGATTATCCCATAGTATTGAACCAAAATGCCTCCTTGATCTCTTATATGTGAAATGCATTTCCAAACACAACCAACATGACCTAGCCACAATTTCAAATTGTTAGCATCCAGGAAGTGCCATCTAGGCATGCCCAGTAAATATTGTGTAATTCCTGCAATGTTCTGGCAAACATACAGAATGGTCAAAGTTTTCTGCAATCTTGCGGCAAACATATAGAATAGTCAAAGTTTTCTGCAATCTTGCGGCAAACATTATTTATTATTTTCTTGCGGCAAACATTCTTTATTATTTTAATTTTTCTGGCAAACTTACTGCAAACTTGCCGCAAACTTGCCGCAAACTTGCAGCAATGTTTGCTGGAACTCTGCAGCTAGCGGCAAACATCTGCAAACACTACTTTCTGTGTTCCTGCAAACTTTTTGTTTGCCGCAAGTCTGCTGCAAGTTTGCGGCAAATAATTCAGTTTCATAAGGGTAACTATATCAGTTTATTTTCACAAACTGATCCACGCTTAAATAGATTGAAAGTTGATTGTTGCTATTTTAAGACATTATATATATATAAACGAGTCTAAATTGAAAACTACGTTCAAACATATGATTGCGTTGGATAAAAACCGCAATTTTTATACTTGTGCATGTCAAACAAATTTCGTTGTAGAAGGTACTAAAAACAGCACAAACAACATTTTCCAAAACACCAAAAAAAGTGAAAAAGTATATTTAAACAAAACGCATTTGACTAACAGGTCGAATGTTTATATATATATCATCTTCATGCCTTATATATCATGTACTGTAGTACGCCGCTAGATTAAAACTGACGTGAAAAGGTAACACATGCCCACCAAAAGCTCTTTTTTTGAGAGCCCAGGTGGTCTAGCGGGACGGCTGCAGTGCAGGCGATTTGGTGTCACGATATCACAGTAGCATGGGTTCGAATCCCGGCGAGGGAAGAACCAAAAATTTGCGAAAGCAAATTTACAGATCTAACATTGTTGGGTTGATGTTTAGACGAGTTGTATATACATTATGTACACAGCCATGTATCACCATCATTGATGGCGATCCGATGAATACCTCTGTTGTAGGGTTGTCACTGACTCAGACGTACTTATGAAAATAATTATTTTCTGTGACTGTATCTTACATTAATTTGTAGGATCCTTTACTATAGATAATTTAGCTGATCTGTAACAATAACATCTTCATGCCTTATATATCATGTACTGTAGTACGCCGCTAGATTAAAACTGACGTGGAAAGGTAACACATGCCCACCAAAAGCTCTTTTTTTGAGAGCCCAGGTGGTCGTGCGGTCTAGCGGGACGGCTGCAGTGCAGGCGATTTGGTGTCACGATATCACAGTAGCATGGGTTCGAATCCCGGCGAGGGAAGAACCAAAAACTTACGAAAGCAAATTTACAGATCTAACATTGTTGGGTTGATGTTTAGACGAGTTGTATATACATTATGTACACAGCCATGTATCACCATCATTGATGGCGATCCGATGGATACATCTGTTGTAGGGTTGTCACTGACTCAGACGTACTTATGAATATAATTATTTTCTGTGACTGTATCTTACATTAATTTGTAGGATCCTTTACTATAGATAATTTAGCTGATCTGTAACAATAACATCTTCATGCCTTATATATCATGTACTGTAGTACGCCGCTAGATTAAAACTGACGTGGAAAGGTAACACATGGCCAGCGAAAGCTCTTTTTATGAGAGCCCAGGTGGTCGTGTGATCTAGCGGGACGGCTGCAGTGCAGGCGATTTGGTGTCACGATATCACAGTAGCATGGGTTCGAATCCCGGCGAGGGAAGAACCAAAAATTTGCGAAAGCAAATTTACAGATCTAACATTGTTGGGTTGATGTTTAGACGAGTTGTATATATATACCTTTCTACAACGAAATTTGTTTGACATGCACACGTATAAAAATTGCGGTTTTTATCCAAAGCAGACATAGGTTTGAACGTAGTTTTCAATTTAGACTCGTTTATATTTTTTGTTTGGGCATGTATCATATTTTCCCTCCGGTTTATATGATCCGTTCATCCTATATATTGACTCTTAAAATTCAAGAGTTAATCTAAAAATGAGGGTACTTTCTCTAAAAATGAGGGTGCTTTTTATATGGCCTTCCAAATACCGTTTCGATCCCTAACATCACTGAAGAGACATTTATTGTCGAAATCCGGATATGGTGTACTAAAGAAATATTGACACCGAATGTTTGTGGCACAACATCCTGTCCACAAGTTAACAATTTTTTTTTTCTGTGACGTATTAAATTTATAATAAGATCCATTTTGTTACAACCTGTGATCAATTTTATTTGGCAATCGCCAATGGCAGTCAGCAGGGTTAAAGAACATCAGTTGTTCGACCTGTTAGTCAAATGCGTTTTGTTTAAATATACTTTTTCACTCTTTTGGTCTTTTGGAAAATGTTGTTTGTGCTGTTTTTAGACCCTTCTACAACGAAATTTGTTTGACATGCACACGTATAAAAATTGCGGTTTTTATCCAACGCAGACATAGATTTGAACGTAGTTTTCAATTTAGACTCGTTTATATTTTTTGTTTGGGCATGTATCATATTTTCCCTCCGGTTTATATGATCCGTTCATCCTATATATTGACTCTTAAAATTCAAGAGTTAATCTAAAAATGAGGGTACTTTCTCTAAAAATGAGGGTGCTTTTTATATGGCCTTCCAAATACCGTTTCGATCCCTAACATCACTGAAGAGACATTTATTGTCGAAATCCGGATATGGTGTACTAAAGAAATATTGACACCGAATGTTTGTGGCACAACATCCTGTCCACAAGTTAACAATTTTTTTTTTCTGTGACGTATTAAATTTATAATAAGATCCATTTTGTTACAACCTGTGATCAATTTTATTTGGCAATCGCCAATGGCAGTCAGCAGGGTTAAAGAACATCAGTTGTTCGACCTGTTAGTCAAATGCGTTTTGTTTAAATATACTTTTTCACTCTTTTGGTCTTTTGGAAAATGTTGTTTGTGCTGTTTTTAGACCCTTCTACAACGAAATTTGTTTGACATGCACACGTATAAAAATTGCGGTTTTTATCCAACGCAGACATAGATTTGAACGTAGTTTTCAATTTAGACTCGTTTATATTTTTTGTTTGGGCATGTATCATATTTTCCCTCCGGTTTATATGATCCGTTCATCCTATATATTGACTCTTAAAATTCAAGAGTTAATCTAAAAATGAGGGTACTTTCTCTAAAAATGAGGGTGCTTTTTATATGGCCTTCCAAATACCGTTTCGATCCCTAACATCACTGAAGAGACATTTATTGTCGAAATCCGGATATGGTGTACTAAAGAAATATTGACACCGAATGTTTGTGGCACAACATCCTGTCCACAAGTTAACAATTTTTTTTTTCTGTGACGTATTAAATTTATAATAAGATCCATTTTGTTACAACCTGTGATCAATTTTATTTGGCAATCGCCAATGGCAGTCAGCAGGGTTAAAGAACATCAGTTGTTCGACCTGTTAGTCAAATGCGTTTTGTTTAAATATACTTTTTCACTCTTTTGGTCTTTTGGAAAATGTTGTTTGTGCTGTTTTTAGACCCTTCTACAACGAAATTTGTTTGACATGCACACGTATAAAAATTGCGGTTTTTATCCAACGCAGACATAGGTTTGAACGTAGTTTTCAATTTAGACTCGTTTATATTTTTTGTTTGGGCATGTGTCATATTTTCCCTCCGGTTTATATGATCCGTTCATCCTATATATTGACTCTTAAAATTCAAGAGTTAATCTAAAAATGAGGGTACTTTCTCTAAAAATGAGGGTGCTTTTTATATGGCCTTCCAAATACCGTTTCGATCCCTAACATCACTGAAGAGACATTTATTGTCGAAATCCGGATATGGTGTACTAAAGAAATATTGACACCGAATGTTTGTGGCACAACATCCTGTCCACAAGTTAACAATTTTTTTTTTCTGTGACGTATTAAATTTATAATAAGATCCATTTTGTTACAACCTGTGATCAATTTTATTTGGCAATCGCCAATGGCAGTCAGCAGGGTTAAAGAACATCAGTTGTTCGACCTGTTAGTCAAATGCGTTTTGTTTAAATATACTTTTTCACTCTTTTGGTCTTTTGGAAAATGTTGTTTGTGCTGTTTTTAGACCCTTCTACAACGAAATTTGTTTGACATGCACACGTATAAAAATTGCGGTTTTTATCCAACGCAGACATAGGTTTGAACGTAGTTTTCAATTTAGACTCGTATATATATATATATATATATATATATATATATATATATATATATCAGTCTAAAGATTTGCACAACGGTACTGATATAAGGTGTTATTAAACGAAAATGTTGTTATAAAATCGTGTTGACAAATATTTCGGCTCAACAAATGGCCTTCTTCTTGTGTCACAAGTTTTAACAAAGACTTATATCTTAACAGTATTGTTAAAACTTGTGACACAAGAAGAAGGCCATTTGTTGAGCCGAAATATTTGTCAACACGATTTTATAACAACATTTTCGTTTAATAACACCTTATATGTGACCGTGACTGAGAAAATGGGTCCAGATGAGATTCATACATATTTTCAGTTTTTTGCATTTTTTCAATGCTACTAATGTGTTTACCATGAATGGAAAATGTTATGATGATATCTTAACTGGTTTCGAAAATACAGCACATTCTAATATGGAATGCATTTTGGTACATAAATTAAAAAAAAAAAAAAAAAAAAAAAAATCGGACCTTTTTTTTCCTGCAATGGATATACTAGAAATGTTGACATGCATACATGTATCTATACTATTAAACGAGAAGACCTCATTTTGTGTGTCACTTCTCATTTTTTTCTTCAAAAAAATTAATCATCATGCCTCTGTGTCTTATAGGTACAGTGCATAGTCGCATTTGGCATTCATTCATATGAATATTCAGATTGAGTTATTTTGGGAGAAAAACGAGAAAAAAGGTGTTCGGCTAAAGTGTCCGTCATTGGGCAAAATTTTAAGTCAGGTTATACTTCAGGTTTGTGTTTTCTGTACACCTTGAATATAAATATACTTTGAATAAAGTGTATTTTCTATCTGATATCATAATTATATGGATCATTATGTAAAAAAACAATGAATAATAATTGCAACTAACCCATCAATGCAATTTCAAATTTAATATGATAAGAACTGACTGTCTCTATGAATACTTATAAAAACAACATTAAGAGGATTTTAAGACGGGTACTTTGTTGAACTTATGAAAGTTAATGATTTGACATTTTTAAGTTTAAGGTTATTCATGTTTTTTTGTTCATTTAAAGAGACCTATAAACATGATAAATGTATTGTTAATGCTGTAAAGTGATATTACGTTGTTTTTTGTTTTTTTTTTATAAAATCAGGACATCAGTATCAAATATTCGACCTTGATAAATGTAAATTACAGATGTTTAATGTTTAATGACGCACTTAATATTTTTTTTTGTCACAATTTAGAACGTTAGCATTGGGTGACATATTTTCACATTTAATTTGAAATATAAATTCGGTGTTCTATTAATATAAGTTGCATCTTTGTTAAAAAATTCTCAGATTAAGAATGGTCATGGTATAACAAAATCACACGTACTTTCAATTCATGCTCTGTATCAGTATTGTATTACCCTTCCAAATCAAAATAAAAAAAACAAAAAAAAAACAAAAATAAACCATCTCGTCTTTATCTTTAAACGGAATGCTCAAATCATCAAACAGAAAACAACAATGATACAATGTATATATCGAAAAGGGACCTTACTGCTTTTATTCTGTGGTTACATGTAGTAGCGACTTTTATGTTACTCATTTGTTCGTTTCACAGAAATGAGTGTTCTTACGTTTGTCATTTATGTTGTCATTTTTAGAGATGTTTTTTTAATATTGCTATATACGCAGTTTATTTAGCTAACCATTCATCCAGATTCAACCCACCATGTTTTTTCTTTAAATGTCCTGTCGTTTGCACTTTTTTTGTTCCACTTCAGTGTTTTTGCTGTTTCTTTATTTTTTCTCTTGCAGTTGATGTGTTTACCGCGGTTTTAGATTGTCATCCGAATTTGTTTTCTCTCAATCGATTTATGATTTTTGAACAGTAGTGTACTACTGTTGCCTTTATCTAACAATAACTATTCCTTTACCCCTTGTGTAAAAGTATACAACTATGTAAAAATGCTTCCCTTCTCAGTGACTATGAAGAAAATTTTAATCAAACATATAAGGTGCTTTGCTCTATTCACTGCATGCACTGCTTATATATGTCATCCTAGATAACTTTTCGAAATAAAATACCCAACATATTTAAAACAGTTGCCTAAATGTTTTCATTTGGAACGTAGCATAATATATTAATTATTAATTCAAAAATCATAAATCAAATACCTTATGCTTTAATAAAAAAAACATGTTTCTTGGATAATGTACACCAAGCATGTTAACGACCGCCATAGGAGAGCTAAAAGTGCGAGACTAAACCCATTTTGATGGTTGTCTCACCGTGAATCGTACCACATCTCTTTGTGTACATACTTGAATAATTAAATTTAAAGACTGAGATAGTTTATTCTTTTTTGTTGGGGACAATGCATTTACAGAGCATGAATTGCAAATAAGTGTGAATTATTTTTACCCATTAGCAGTCTGAATATGAGAAGGTTATTTAGTCTAACTGTTTCATTTAACAAAGATGTAATTTAACAGAACACGGGGTTTCTATTTTAAGTTAAATGTGAAAATATGTCAGCTAATGTTCTAAATTCTGATCGAAATATTTATCAAATGCGTCATTTCATACAACACATCTGCAAACTATTTACCAAGGACGAATATATTATACTGATGGCGTGATTATATACTAAAACATAATATCACTTTACAGCATTAACAATACAATATATTTATAGTATCTCTAAATGGACAAAAACATTAATCACCATCAACCTTAAAAATGTCAAATCATTAACTTTTATAAGTTTAGCAAAATACAAAACTGCAAATCGTCTTCAGGTAGCTTAGATGTCTTCGTCCATCTTAAATTTTGAAATAAAAGATACCAATCAGTCCAAATCTTATAAAGTAATTGATATTAACTACTTTTTATTCTTATTAAGAACATGAAAAATACTCCTGTTTTTACTTTGTCAGTATTAGTAGAAAACTCAGATAAAGGAACTTTCATTATGTAATGTGTTGTGTGAATTTAACTATTTTATTTTATAGCGAGAAAACGAGTCCGGTGACCCAATTTTGTTCAGTTTCTTAACTGTTATTATCCTTTTAGAAAAGAGAGGTATACGATCTGTCGTTCAATATGCAAGACAGTTTACTTGACTTTTCCTCTTGTTTGAAAGCGTTTTATGATATATTATTCTCTATTAGCTATTACCTTATGGAACTCTTTTTTTTTCTTTTTTCTTTTGTTCTGTTTTTCTTTACTTCCATACTAGTATATGACAATATCTTACTGGTTAATTGCTTAACTCGCAAACACGTTATTTGAATCATAAAGAAGAAGAAAAGACCCGAGGCAGAGATAGGTTTTGGAGACACATGTAACTACTTAACACTTAACATAACATACACCGACTCCGTCATCATCGCTCAGATTTTCACTTTGGGAATTTTCTATTTGGGCAAAATACAATTTGTCGACAATATGTAGCTCTTCAATAAGCTCATCGTCTTGTTTGTCTGTTATTTCCGATGGAATACTTCGCAGGTGCTCGTCGACGTTAACTTTGCAACGTCATCGCCAAAATTACGTTTTACCGCATCTGGGCCCATTTTGTCAGACGTCGTCACATATCAGTACCGTTGTGCAAATCTTTAGACTGATATAATTTTTTCCTTATCTGCATAGTATCGCCTATTCTAGACGATCCGGTACATAGTAAATTTGCTGGTTGGTCCTTTTTATAGACTTTTATATATATATATATATATATATAAAAGTCTATAAAAAGGACCAACCAGCAAATTTACTATGTACCATATATATAAAAGTCTATAAAAAGGACCAACCAGCAAATTTACTATGTACCGGATCGTCTAGAATAGGCGATACTATGCAGATAAGGAAAAAAATATATCAGTCTAAAGATTTGCACAATGGTACTGATATAAGGTGTTATTAGTAATTTAGTAAACAAGTCTAAATTGAAAACTACATTCAAACCTATGATTGCGTTGGATAAAACCGCATTTTGTATACCTGTGCAAGTTAAACAACTTTCGTTTTAGAAGGGTCTAAATATAGCACAAACAACATATTCCAAAAGACCAAAAAAAGTGAAAAGTATATTTTAACAAAACGCATTTGACTAACAGGTCGAACAACTGATTTTCTTTAACCCTGATGACTGCCATTGGCGATTGCCAAATAAATTGATCACAAGATGTAACAAAATCGATCTTAATATCAATTTGATACTAAACAGAAAACAATAAACTTGTGGAAAAGATGATATACCACGAACATGAGGTGCAAAAATTTGTACACCAAATCCGGATTCTGACAATCAATGTCATGAATCGAAACGGTATTTCGAAGGCTTTTTATATATATAGACTTATATCTTTACAAAATTAATACTTGCATATATATATATATATATATATATACAACTCGTCTAAACATCAACCCAACAATGTTAGATCTGTAAATTTGCTTTCGCAAATTTTTGGTTCTTCCCTCGCCGGGATTCGAACCCATGCTACTGTGATATCGTGACACCAAATCGCCTGCACTGCAGCCGTCCCGCTAGACCACACGACCACCTGGGCTCTCAAAAAAAGAGCTTTCGGTGGGCATGTGTTACCTTTCCACGTCAGTTTTAATCTAGCGGCGTACTACAGTACATGATATATAAGACATGAAGATGTTATTGTTACAGATCAGCTAAATTATCTATAGTAAAGGATCCTACAAATTAATGTAAGATACAGTCACAGAAAATAATTATATTCATAAGTACGTCTAAGTCAGTGACAACCCTACAACAGATGTATCCATCGGATCGCCATCAATGATGGTGATACATGGCTGTGTACATAATGTATATGCAACTCGTCTAAACATCAACCCAACAATGTTAGATCTGTAAATTTGCTTTCGCGATTTTATTAGAAGAAATAGATATATGGTTTTTATCTAATGGAATAAGTATTTCATTCACCAAAAAGAATTTTTTGTTTGGTGATGTCTCACATGTATACAAGGGTGAAATTTCAAACCTGATTTTTCTGTGTCTTAAACAATATATTTATAAAACAAGATATTTCCAGAAAGTTTTATCAATTCATGCTGTGAAGAAATTACTAAAAGATCTATATAATTTAGAGAAGTGTATAGCAGTAAGAAATAATAAACTTGAGAGTTTTAATAAATTGTGGATTCAATTTACTCATTTGTTAGATTGTAATTAAAGTCCTATTATAATTCATATGTGAAAAACATGATAGAATGTCAATTTTTGAATTATCAAAAAAGTTACATCAAAAATATTCATCAGAACATTATATTTATTTTTATTTGATTTTTTCTCTGTATTATTTTTTTTTATTTTTTTTCTTATTTTAAATTTTGATTTATATATCTTACTTTTCCTCAAGTTTTCCATTCTTAAAAAAACCTTTAAAAACTTGAATGTCTTAAATTATTTAGTTTTCAACACTATCACCCAATTTTTTTTTTTTTCGAAATTAGCACTATATATACGGTATTCGGGAAATGTATTTCAATTATAGAACGTCAACAGAAGAGCTAAACTTTCTTCAGATATACAGCCTAGAACAAGTACATGTACCATAGAAACCTCTCCTGACAATGATGTGGACATTGAACGGTTATTTTCTGTCTCGTTTGATGGCGCTTGGCAGAAAAGGGGGAGTGGAAAATGTTATAATAGTAAAACAGGTAAGTTCTTTAATTTTCAGATAAACTGCAGTGGTAAAAACCTAGCACTATACACTATTAATAATGCCTAATTTTAGACTTATCGTATTTATGATCTCGCAACGATTTCATATTTCGATGTTAATCGATTCAAACAATAAGTGTGCCAAAAAAATGAAAGTGGGAGATATTCCATTCAGTATCGTGTTACCTTAAAATGGGACTCATATCATGTTTTAAGGAAAAACCATATCCCTCTTTTGAAGTTAAATGTTCAAACCCTTTGTGTACTTTTATGAGTAGCAATGTACTGGAATTTAAAAAAAAAGAGATATAAGTTTTCTAATTGTGAAAATGAAGTAAATCATATAATCTTTCAAGTCTGAATTATAATTTTGGGTATAAGCATTTTTTAGTCAACAACATTTTACTTCAATTAAATGTCCATTTAAACGCAGGTGCCACCTCTTCGTGTTATCTAGATTAAGGTAAGCGTTTAAGCTACATATTTAGGCTCATTTCATTCATTTTAGATGTCTCTGCTTTTGTATTTTGTTTTATTTTAGCCTATTTAAAAATTGAATAGCATCGTCTTCAAGTTTTATTGTGTGTGATATCATTTTTTGAGAGAATTCAAATTTTGCTAAACCACTGTTCATTTCAACGCTCTTTATGACAATACCACTATCAAATCAGAATGATTTTTTTGCAGTGTTTTAAAAATTGATTTTACCTTGTAGTCAAGTATTATTTGTAAAACATATAATGTTCTAAAAAGGTGGTTTTACTGTATAAAGTTAATAATTAAAGGCAACAGTAGTATACCGATGTTCAAAACTCATAAATCGATAGACAAAAAAAAATCCGGGTCATAAACCAAAACCGAGGGAAACGCTTTAAATAAAAGAAAATTACGACACAACATTAAAATGTAACACACACAGAAACGAACTAAGCATTAGACAACATCCGACTAACAAATATAACACCAAAACTAAATACATGAATTTGGGATACAATAATTATGTAGACTTGTGAAGCCTAAACTATCAATTACCTTAAATACGCAAATAAAAGATCCAAAAACTTTACCAATACAAGTTTTTGTAATTATAGCAAACCTTTTGATTGACAAATTTTTATTCGTTATTGCAAACAATGAACTTTTAATATATGAACCTTTTCTCCCTACCCACCATTCTTTTGATGATGTGGACCGGTCATTGTTATTAAATCTCACGCAGTTTGATTGGATAAAGTTATGATTAGTTTACCTTAAAACTATTTATGATTTTCATACATGTAAATATAATAATATTGATTAAATCAAAACGTCCATGAATGTGAACAGTAACTTAAATAACCTCCAAACTCGACACTTGACGCATATTATGTAAATGAAAGTACAGGTATGAAAGGTAAGAATTGCCACTTTTTATATTCTAACATAATAATCCGAATACACAATAGATAAATCATTTTTAATGGCCTATTGTCGAGAAAAAAAGAGATTAAACAAATAAGACTTTATTTCATTAAACAAGTCATTTTTTAAAGGATATGGAGAAACACATGTTTCGCACAGCTACGCCAGGTAAAATACTTGTTTATCTAAAAAAAAAACATTTCCAGTCCCATTGGAATATATAAATTAAAATTAACTAAAGCAGTTAGTGAATAAAGTCAAAACATGTCCAATTTGCCTATTGATGGAAATCAAGTCAATACGATCGTTTTAAGGTCAACCTCGTCTACCTCAAATTAATTTTGTTAGGCATTATAACTTTAATCCACTGTTTTGTAGATTCGTGTTTCAATGAGAAATCTTTTCATTAGCTGATGAATATGCTTCGGGGAAGATTATAACTCATTTTAAAAAATGTATTTCATAAGTTATTAGTACTTAATAGGATAATAAAGGCAACAGTATTTTACCGCCGTTCAATTTTATACCTCACACGTTCATTTGTTCTTTAGAACTAGGAAACAAAACATCAAACAGAGTCATTGGTGAAAAGCACTTTACAGTTTTCATGTTTTGTTTTCATTGAAATGTTCGATAAAGCCCTAAAACAGTCCCTATTTCTAGCTAACATTTCAAATTAGACTTCATTGATAAAATATGACCCGAGTCGACTTCTTTGCATTATCTAGACAGTTGAATCATTTACACATTATTATTATTTAATTACCTTGTATTATATACCAGCTAATTAGAATCAGTAGTGAAAGCAAACACTTCATGTCTAGTCAATAACTGAAATACACAATAAAAAATTATTAAAGAGATAATAAAACAAAATGTTTTCCACTGCAAATCCCCCCCCCTCAACCAAAAAACAAAAACCATTGATATTTTTTTATTCTAATAATCTAGTGATGGTGTGACGCACATACTACACGAAAACGAAATTATCAGTTCTTCTACATTCAGGACAAAACAGACAATTTTTCATGCCATACTGTTAACTTTTATTTTTTTTATACGGCGATGTTCCTTTGAAACCATCATACAGTGTTTATATATGCCAACTCTTTCGTTATGCCCGTTTGTGTGCTGATGTCACATTTGGTTGATGACGGCCCAGGTCATGTGAAAATAATAGTGAATATGTTACATTTACATTTTTGCAAAAAGTGGGACGAAAGATAACAGATGGACTGTCAAACTCATAAATCGAAAATAAACTGACAACGCCATGGCTAAAAATGAAAAGGACAAACATACAAACAATAGTACACATGACACAACATAGAAAACTAAAAAAACCAACACGAACCCCACCAAAAACTAGGGGTGATCTCAGGTGCTCCGGAAGGGTAAGCAGATCCTGCTCCACATGTTGCACTCGTCGTCTTGCTTATGAGACATATTTATGAAAAGGAAGGGGATTGTAGTTACGACGTAAGGAACATATCCAATATCATTTGTGAAACGGTTATTCCATAACGGTCAACCAACTCGTGATGGCCTCCGTAAAATTTACGAAGAGATGATTTCAACTTCACAATTTAGAACTCTGGATTAATAGCTTCCTTGTTAGCAACAACCCTTTATCAAGAAAATCATGATAGGAAATGCAAGCACGGGAATATCGTATCAATTGGGAGATATATACCCCGTATGAGGTGCTGCTGGTGCTGCTGGAATGTTGCTACTTAGAAATGGAAAGTTCACAATTGGAATGCTGAAATCATCTCTTTTGTCGTAAAGTTTTGTTTTCAATCGACCTTCATTGTCAATTTCTAGATGTAAGTCAAGATATAAGGCCAACTTAACTGTATCTGTTGTATCTTTATCTCTAGTTCAAAGGGATAGATGCGTTCATAGTCACCAAATTTTGAATTATTTAGTGAAAGAACATCATCTATATAGCGGAAAGTAGAGTTAAAGGATATTGCTTACTTCCTATTTTTCATCCTAAGAAGTTCCTATATGAAGTCAGCCTCATAATAATAAAAAAAATAAGGAGGCAAGTAGGCAAGAAGAGGGGCACAATTCGTTCCCATTGGAATATTAGAGGAGAGATGTTACAGATATATTTTGAAATTTCCAATTTGCAAATTAGGAATATAAAATATAAAAATATAACAGCTTTGCAAACTTTCTTTTATTAAGTATCTTTTTCTTATTCTCAAAATGAATTTGTAAAAATGGACAATTTAGAAGAAAATAGATTTGACAGATGTTTGACAAATATTGATAAATATGCATTCATTAATTATACATGCTATATTTTGAATTACAGAAAGAGTGTAGGCAAATAGGCATATTGTCAAAATTACATAAGATTTTCGCAACTTAGGTATACGAAAATTAATAATTGAAATCAAATTGTCAGCTTGGTTGACAAGACAAAATTATGAGTGACCAATTAAAATTCATGTGGTCAGTTAAGAGATCATGTAACGAGACTTTTTATTGGTAACACGAAAAAAACATGGGATCTCTAAGCACGTGAGCAACGACCTTTTTAAAGCTAGTGTTTTGGGCTATTTGTCAGTTGCCATGCGATTTCAGTTGTAATAAAATATAGTTTTTAACTTTAATACCTGGACGTTAAGGTTAACAGACGTGTTTTTCGCCTGCTCTGGAGTCTTAGTGAAAATTGGTGCTTTCTTTGAAATTCCACTTTGAGGAAACAGACAACAAACAGTGATAAGTACTGTTTTATGTTATATAAGCAAAATGTAAACATACATTAATTAATAAATGATACGATAAACCGATCGCCATATTTCGTGTTTACTAAATGTGTCGCTCATTCATTAGTGAGTGAACAATATTACCTTATTAAAAAGAGGTTTCCTTTTTACATTACATATATGCAAATTGGAAACTGAAAAGGATGGTTATGATGGTTATCAATATGAATCTTACAGTCAAGATGGTGATAAAATTGAGAATGGAAATGGGGAATGTGTTAAAGAGACAACAACCCGACCACAGAAGAACAGACAACAGCAGATTCTAATGCAATTTGGATGTAACAATTTTTTTCATTGGCTAAAAGTTGCCGTAAAATCCACAGTTGACCAGGCGTAACTAAGGAGAGACCAGCCATTTTGAATTGATGAATCAACAAATGTTCGATTACTACTATATAATCGAAAATAAAACAACACCTACCTCGAATTCGCCGTTTTAATGTAATTTTATTCGAATTTGAAGCGTACAGGTAACGTGACAACCTCCAGTTTATAAGTTTTCATTTGTATGACGTCACGTTTAGCCATGACGTCTTTGTGCCAAAATCATTCATGAAGTTTCGCAGATTTTTTTTCATTGACAAATTTAGACATTTTTTCAAGTTTTATCGTATTTTTTCTTTTAGTAATGCATTAGAATCGGAATAACAGTACTGTAGTTGAAGAGTTGCCGCCGTCAATTTTGATTTGACGGTCGCAAATCTTCGTTTTACTGTCTCCGCTACGCGTCGCCAGTAAAACTGCATTTGCGACCGTCAAATCTACAATTGACGGTGGCAACTCTTCAACTACAGTACTGTTATTCCTTAATTGTCAATAGTCAATATGGAGATGGGATAACCATTAACAAATCTATTGCGAGGCATTTGACAGCAAAGATAATTAAAACAAGCCCGCTACAAAAAGAAAATTTAAGTGATATAATACAAAAAGAAAAGTTAGTCGAAGATAAAATTACGACGACAGATATTCTTACACATTTAAAACAACTATAAATGCATCAGACTTAATAATTTGCCTACAAAGGATAAATCAAGAACTTTAAATTTGCTAAATTTCAAATAGGAAAAACCGAATTTACAACAGAAAAGGCTGTTCCTCTCCAATGGGAGAACAAAGCAAATTTCATTATTGTTCTTATATACAGGATGCCGTTCGAAATTTAATCTGCAATTGTTCACAAAAAAAAATAAGTCAATATGGTAAAATAATCAAACTGATATCGCCTATATTTAAAAACTTTCCTTCTATTCAGTCGGGAGTCAGAATTGTCAGAATTGCATCAATGAAAAAACCGATTCCAAGAAAAATATACATGCAGGGGCAGCTTGTTACTATAAGATATGAGGGCCAACAAAATCTGAAAAAATGCTACAAATGCAATGAATACGGTCACATTGCTATAGATTGTAGAAATGAATCAAAACGTAGATGGGTACAAAAAAATTATTGTTTCAAGTGTGGTCGCTATGGACACAAATCTACAGAATGTTATTATGTCAAAAATGTACCTTATACAAATAACATAGATGTCAATGACAAAAGTGATCAATAAACCCCAAACCGTATGATATATCTCAATATGCTGAAGTATATGATCAAAATATCGACAGCTCTTACATACATTCCAAATTCTGTAGTTTTGATACGGGAACTAGGTTTTTTGGACAGGGTTTTTCTCACCACCGAACAAACATCATATAGAGGAGTTTGTCACAAGTGAAATTTTTGATAACATTTTAGAATCAAATAATCAATACCAAACGGAGAACACAACAGATATTGTTGAATATGTAGAAAAAGATACACAGATACACTGATAAAAGAAAATGAACAATTAGAAAAACAAGAATATAGAAGCTAAGAAAAAGAAAGACAAAACTAAAGTAGGGGAAAAGAAAACCGAAGAAAAGACAGAAGATAAAGATAAGACAAAAAGTTCAAAAACCACACACAAAAAAAGGTGAAATCACAATTTAACAGGTTTTTTTTAGAGAGAAATGACAGAATAGTGTAAATGAAGGATCACATAGAAATATTATGTTGGGAGATTTTAATTGTATTGATCAACAGGTTGATAAAAAAAATGTTGTACTTGATAACTCTATAATTGTGTTATATAAAGAATTGTGTAGTGTACCATGTTAAATATATTAGATAGCTATAGATATAAATATCCTAAAAAAGTAAGAAATACTTTTATAGGTAATAAATGTGCTTAAACTAGAATAGACAAAATATGTATATCTGAAGCATTAAAACATAAGATAAGAGATCTAAAGCATATACCCTATCAATATAGTGACCACAATATCGTATATATATCCTGGAAACTTCAAAAAACTAAATGGGGAAGTGGTTATTGGAAAATGAATGATAGTTTATTGGACAAAGAACTTTACACCGAATACATAAATAACTTCAGGATAAATTGGAAACAAAGAAAGAGAAACTATAACATTTTAGATTGGTGGGAAATTGGAAAGAAACAAATTAAAGAATTGACAATACGTTTCTCCAAACAATTAGTAGCTCGTGAAAGAAAAGAACTTTCAGAAACATATGTGCTTGAGAATGAAGAAAATAAGATTCAGCCTGACCAAGTCACCATTGATAACTTAAGTGAAGTAATAATTAAATTAAAAAATAAGGAAAAAATGGGAACAATAATACGTTCAAGACGAGATTATTACGAAGAAGAAATAGATAACATAGATTTCTTTAAAAAAGCAGAGGAAAAAAGAGGAGATGAACGAGGTGTAGAAAGTGTATTAGACAAAAATGAAAAATTATGCACGTCTAAAAGTAAGTTGATTGAAGTAGTAACAGATTTTTATTCCGATTTACATAAGTCTCAAAACATTGATAGATAATCAATGACATTATTTAGAAGACCTTAATCTAAATAAATTAACAGAAGAAGATAAAACAAACTTTAATACCTTTATAACACAAGATGAATGTTTTGAATTATCAAAAGAATTCAAAAATGACAAATCTCCAGGAGTTGATGCAGTAGGAAAGTTTTTTTATTTAACATTCTGGAACATAATAGGGGAAGACCTGGTGGAAGTTTTGAACAACGTGTATTTGAACGGAAAACTAACGGAAACGGTGAAGACAGGACTGATATTTCTTATATATAAAAATAAGGGTAATAGAAAAGACATGAAACAATGGCGACCGATTAGTCATTTATGTGTTGATTACAAAAATTTTACCAAATTCTTAAGTAAAAACTTAAAAGTTAAGACTTGAATGGCATAAGTGGTATATTAATTTCATTTGACCAGGTGGAGCATGAATTTATTATACAAGTGTTAAGAGCAATGAATTTTCCGTCAAACTTTATAAGATGGATTGAGACCATTTACACC
This sequence comes from Mytilus trossulus, assembly GCF_036588685.1. NCBI lineage: Eukaryota > Metazoa > Mollusca > Bivalvia > Mytilida > Mytilidae > Mytilus > Mytilus trossulus. Next base: position 12,069,561 of record NC_086378.1, read on the forward strand.
AACATATCAATTTAGATTATTATAAATGGAGCACTAAGTGACAAGATTGAAATTTCAAGATCCATAAGACAAGGATATCCAATAAGTGAATATTATATAAAGAACTTAAATAAAGATATTTATGATTTTTTTCTGGGACAACATTGAGCTGTTAAACAGAACAACAATTACCCAACAATATAAAGATGGTGGACAACAAGATCCAGACATCAAAATGAAATGTAAAGCCTTACTTTTATACAGAATAACTCAAGTTTTAACTGGAAATTCATCTGTATGGACATCATTATTCATATATTTCAAAGAAATCACTACAAGAGCCATACTTCCAAAATTAGCAGAAAATATGTATAGACATTCTGTGGTCACTATATGTCAATATGAAAGATTAAAATGCATATATCTTAAATATCAAAGTGATATCATACTTAAAAAAGAAACGTTTTAAAGACATTTATTTACAGCTATCAGAATTTAACAATGTTATAAACAAGATGGAAATATTATACCCAAATGTAAATTTCAAACATATATTAATTAAATTAAAAAGGGTGAACCATCTGTAGATAAGAGATTTTATCTATAAAGTTGTACATATGATACTGCCAACAGGGGCGTGGCTCTCAAGGAGAACATTTTACAGGCAAACATATAAATGTAGCTATTGTAATTAACTTGTTGAGACGTGAGAACATTTATTTACAAAATGTGTAACTTTGACATATTTCAGAACTTTAGTGTGTAGTATTATACAAAATGGAAAAAAATGTCAAAACATTGGTATGACAACAAATACATGTATACTGTTTGATATTGATATAGACTTTTTTTCGTATATTTATGGATATGTACATAGTATTTGGGCTTGTAGATATATGCCAAATGAAGAACAGAAATACTTATGTTAAAATACTATAAAGATGAACTTTTATACAAACATTTGGATAATATTGTACAGTAGTTTAATTTGCTAAAAATAAAATTTAAATAAAAAAAACACAATGATGAGAAAGTTGACAAAAAACATCAGTATCGACCCTATTATAGGTGATGGAAGTGATGTTAAAATGTTTTTTTGCTATAGGATTTTTATTACATTAAAGTTGTAATCTATTTTTGACTCTATCCTTTGACTTCCTTCTTAGCATATGTAATCAGAATTAAACTAAACTCAAATCTTTTATAACCCGCTACTTTTTATATTTTGTTTTGTTTAATTGTGTCATTGTTTTACATATGATCGTTATTTTTCTATAAAGTCTACAACAATATAGTGCTATAAGAAGAAAAAAAAAAGAAAGAAAAAATATAGTTATTTTGGAATTTTTCATTTTTACCAGGTTATTCATATTTAATATTTTAAAGCATGCTTTTTATGAAAATTACATTTCACATTTACTTTTTAGTTTAGTTTAAAAATGAGAGTTTTTAGTTTATTACATTACGATGAATATAGGTGATTTTTAAGTGAAAATATTCAGTTAACATTAATTCCGTAAAAAGCAAAATCCCAAAAATACTGAACTCAGAGGAAAATCAATTTGGAAAGTCCATAATCACATGGCAAAATCAAAAAACAAAACGCATCAAAAACGAATGGACAAGAACTGTCATATTCCTGACTTGGTACAGGCATTTTCAAATGTAGAAAATGGTGGATTAAACCTGGTTCTATAGCGCTAACCCTCTCACTTTAATAACAGTCTTATCAAATTCCGCTACATTTACATGATGCGTTAAAAACACCAGTCACAATTAATAAAATAGTCAGAATATGGGTACATCAGTCATCATCGTATAACAATTTTAAAAGGAACAATTTAACAGGACACAAAAACATCTACTATCTACGAACACATGGATTGATTTGAGTGTCTGACGTCAGAAAAATTGTATACGTCACATAAATTTGTCGTTCAATGTGCATGCAAACAATTTAAAAATTTACATAGGCAATGTACGCATACAGGGTAAAAAAATCAAAAGTATGTAAGAATAAATTACAGAAATAGACCGAGATTCAAACTAGTCCAAAAGTTATACATAGAATTTATAAGAATCCAAAACTTTTAAAAGGAACAATTTAACAGGACACAAAAACATCTACTATCTACGAACACATGGATTGATTTGAGTGTCTGACGTCAGAAAAATTATATACGTCACATAAATTTGTCGTTCAATGTGCATACAAACAATTTTAAAATTAATAACATAGGCAATGTACGCATACAGGGTTAAAAAATCAAAAGTATGTAAGAATAATTACAGAAATAGACCGTGATTCAAACTAGTCCAAAAGTTATACATAGAATTTATGAGAATCCAAAACTTTTAAAAGGGAACAATTTAACAGGACACAAAAACATCTACTATCTACGAACACATGGATTGATTTGAGTGTCTGACGTCAGAAAAATTATATACGTCACATAAATTTGTCGTTCAATGTGCATACAAACAATTTTTAAATTTACATGGGCAATGTACGCATACAGGGTTAAAAAATCAAAAGTATGTAAGAATAAATTACAGAAATAGACCGAGATTCAAACTAGTCCAAAAGTTATACATAGAATTTATGAGAATCCAAAAATTGTTAATTCCACTACGCCATTGAAAGATTTTGACGTTTGTGGTTCAACGTATATAGTAATTCATAATAGAAATATATCATAATGACATATTATAGACAAATATTATCATACTGACGGGATCTTTTAAAGTAGAGAGTCACGTTATAAGCACAAAAGAAATACAAAGAGTCACATATACAAAACAAATCACAAAAAAATGAAAGCCAATACAAACACATTGACTAGATGTATAAGTACCGAGCCACGTCAAACGGATATCACATAAAACCATTCAACAGTAAAAGTAATCTTAATAATAGAACAAAAACGAATGAAAGAACAATAAAACATGTTGTTAAGATGATACACAACATCAGTACGCAGAATCTATACATCAAGACCATCGTGTATTATTTGAGAAGTTGATACGGAATATTTATCAACAAGGTCTTGGTACCTTCCGATGAACTTTTTTAGAAAAAGGAAGAGACGTTCTTTGACATACCCCTGGTTCATCAACTTTTTACTCAGACACTGATGACGTTTTACAAAGTCTGAGTAGGAGCTGCAAGCTCTTGAATATCGAATAAGTTGGGAAATATATATCCCATATGCAGGTGAAGTTGGTATATTGCTACTGAGGTGGGGGAAATTTATAATTTCAAAATCAAAATCGTCTCGTTTGTCATAGATTCTGGTACTGAGATGACTGTGTAAGTCAAATTCGAGATATAAGTCTAAAAATGAGGCGGAGGAAGCCGTGTCTGTTGTTTCTTTAATCTCTAGTTCTGGGGGATATATTAATGGAACCCAATCAGAAAAGTTCGGATTGTTTATTGAAAGAACATCATCAATATATCTGAAAGTGAAATTAAATAATCTGGCTTCTTTGATCCTCTTGTTTTTGACAAGTGTCTGGAGGAACTCCGATTCATATGAAAATAAGAAGAGGTCGGCAAGAAGAGGCGCACAGTTTGTTCCCATAGGAATGCCGACAATTTGTTGGAAAAGTCTACCTCCAAACTCAACAAATATGTTGCCGATAAGAAACTCCAGCATACTGACTACTTGTTCTTCTGTGTAGCATGATTTACCTTTTTGTTTGTCACTATTAACGAAATATGCTTTATGAAATCCAAAAGTAATAAATTTATAGCGTATGCTACCATTTTTATGTTGAAAGGCATTGTGCATATTTTCTTTTAGGTGATTTTTCAATTTTACATGGGGAATGGTGGTATACAGGGTTGAAAGATCAAACGTTTTGATGGAACTTATTTCAGAAAGAGACCGAGATTTGAAATTGTCTAGAAGTTCTTTTAAGAATCAACATATGGTTAATACCACTACGCGAGTAAACAGTTGCACAGTATTTCTGAAGACCCTCTTTCACTGCGGACACAGTTTTATTTCATAAATATTCATTATTCCATGCAAATTTGTATACAAGAGATTTGTGAATTTGAAGCATAAATTATTTGTAGTAAAGTATTATTCTGGCATCTGCTTATATCTAATAATCAACGAAGTTTAGAGAAATCTTTGTTTGTCGCTTTGGTTTACCTTGACAACGCAACATAACATAAAGAAAATATTTGTTGTTTCATGTATATTGAAATCGTAACGATGCAGGATTGATCTCCAGAACAGAAATATTTGCGTATTACGTTATATGAAAGAAACATTTTATATATTACAGCTTGACAATATTATCTAGGTATGATGAACTATATATTGTGAAATATGAGTTTTGTTTATTCTAAAAATATAACGGATTTAGATGATTAAAAATTTACATGCATGCATATGAGCACTAGAAATTATACAAAGGAATGCAACAATTAAATTTTTGAATGCATTTTTAAAAACGATCGTCACTGGCAAGGACCCTTTGTCTTTGCTTTGATTACAATTACAATATAAATCCCATCTTAGACGTAAATTTAATAAGTATATAGTTATACTAAACAATGTTAAAAGTCATAAATAAATGCTTCAAACCTTTTTTCTTGCAATATCAAGGTTCCATCATTTATATTTTTTTGCAATTGCTGTATAACTACATAATCTTTTCATAATCGGAAACTGTGCCTTTTTTCTGACTTAAATCTTCATTTCAATGTAGTACATATACCGGTAATTAAACTAATGTTGTGGTTAATTATTTAAAATCTGAGACTTCCTGAAATATAAATATTTTCACACAAGTAAAACTATGAATGGGAATAGGGAATGTGTCAAATAGACAACATCCCGACCAAATGTCAGAAATTATCTCTTCGCAAATCATACGAACGTTATAACGAGTTGGTTACCCGTTATTGAATATATGTTTCGCAGATTACGAAGGATGTCCTCTTTTCCCGTAATGTGATCTATGGAGTAAGACTTGACACCAGATTTTTTTTTGTGGTAGTTTTCGAGTTGTTCTGTATTTAGCTTTCTTCTTTTTGTGTTTTGTGTTTTGTGTACGGTTTGTCTTTTACTCGTAATTCGTTTTTGCCACGGCATTGTTAGTTTGTTTTCGACTTATGAGTTTTGATACACTTTTTATATCTTTCGTATCTCTTCTATATAAAACAGGGAAATTGGGTATCTGGCAGAGACCCAATGGTGTTCATATTTGAAACTAAATGAAACAATAGGCAAAATCAAAACCGCATAACAATCTTTCAAACGAGAAAACCAACAATGTATTTCAAAAACAACAAATTAAAAACAAATATGATATACAGCAACAAACTACAACCATTGATTTCCAGGCTTTGGACAAGCACACATATGCGAGTATAGTTGAAAGGTTGGAAATATATAACTGGTTGTTTTATTTTGTTATGAAAGATTCACTTTCATTTCAACTTTTGTAATTTAATTTACTATCCTTTCATTCATAGAACTCATGTAAAATAAACAAGGCCATTCCAAACCGTGTTCAATCAAATTATTATTTAGTCAGTGTTACGATTGCTTCTCGACTATCGGTTCCCAAGGCCGATATCCGTCATTTTGCCAGTGCTTCCGTTTTAGCATGATATAAATGGTAAATGAATTTTATAAACTTTCAGTTCATCATATTGTTATATTATTGATATTAATATAAATATGACCATATCCATGATAATTCATGTCAACACAGAAGTGCTAACTACTGGGCTGGTCATAATCTCGGGGAATCAAATCTCCACCAGCAGTGGCATCGACTCAGTGGTTGTGAATAAACTCATCATAGATAACAGGACACAATTTTGTATTAACGCCAGACGCGCAGTTCGTCTGCAAAAGACTCATCAGTAACGCTCCAATCCAAAAAAGTTAAAAAGGGCAAATAAAGTACGAAAATTTGAATATTTCGAAAAACTAAGGATTTTCTTATCCCAGGCATAGATTACCTTATCCGTATTTGGCACAATTTTTAAAAATTTTGGATCCTCAATGCTCTTCAAGTTTGTACTTGTTTGGCTTTATAAATATTTTGATATGAGCGTTACTGATGAGTCTTATGTAGACGAAACGCGCGTCTGGCGTATTAAATTATAATCCTGGTACCTTTAATAACTATTGTAGAGCATTGAGGACCAAGTCAGTTAAAAAGGCTTAACTCATTAGATCGATACAAAGCAGAAAACATCAAACAAAAATATAGTCCTGACGTCACAGAGTATTTATCCTTATTACAAGGCAACGGTATTTGCATCAAACGTAATATTCATTTAAAGCTTTACTGGCGCCAATTTTCAAAGCATTAATCCCTATAATCGTTATGAAGCTACATGGTGTTATGCATTGTGTATTTTTTTCAAAACAATATTAAATTGCATTAACATGGTTTATATATTGCAAGGCACTCTTTATTGGCTTGATGTAAATATTTTCATGATCATAGGTATAAGACGATGTGGTACAACTCTCCACCCAAGTCATGGCGATCTTCAACACGCATTCATTGTTAATCTAACAGATTCAGAGCGCATTACTCTCCTTAATGTCATGAAAGTGATAGCTGACATCAAGAGTTTTGATATTTGAATTGTTGCAAGGGCGTAGCTTACGTTGAGGCAAAAAAATATAAAATGATTATTGCAGCAAACTGGCTACTAAACAATGATGTAGCAACTTGTTATGTCTTGTTGGCGCGGTTATTGATTCATACCCTTCACGAATTATTCAAGACTTATGGGAACATTTGAATTAATTTTCCCTCCTCTACTTGGAAATACCCTTTACGGTAGTTTTCTGTAATTCAACTTTGTCAGAGTAAAAGGAAATCGACAACAGATTTATTTATTCCTACCCCATTGCAAGCGAAAACAGTGAGTAGAATAGATGAGGATGCAACTCACGAGTCACCCGATCAAATCACTTCAGCATTGAGTTAGGTCAATTAGTTAATTTTGTGTCAGAATAATTTGTAGTATGTGAGGGCCTGGGTGAGGTTTTCAGAAAACAGAAAAATCGGCTCGGAAAATTATTTTAAATTATAAGAATATGGATTTACAATGGTGCTAAATTATAAAATAAAGGAAAATCAAATAATGAGCGACAATGATTAAAAATAAATATTTGATAATCCCATTCTAAGCATTCAAACCCTTATTTATTACTTTGTTCTTGTTCGAAACGCGCGTCTGGCGTACTCAATTATAATCCTGGTAACTCTGATAACTAGTATAACCGTTGACATGTTCCCCTACAACTATGTGTATTGACCTTGGTACTAAACAAAACAAAATATGCATTTATATATTAAAGTGCACAGAAAATAATTTATATGTTGTGGTTCTCAAGTTTTATTCTCGCTAAATTAAATTCATAGTACGTTTTCACAAGCAGGGAATTTAAAATATTTAAAGGAATCACTAATTCCAGAGAAATATGTCTGTTAATACATAATGTCAGTTTAGATATAAAAAAAAAATCAAACAAATACTATTCATTTATAATGAAAACTTCAGAATAAAGTAAATGTTAGTTATTCGCCGGTTGTCATGTTCATCGTGAATGAAAAAAAGTTAATAATCAATCAATATGTAATTTCAAGACCCTCGAAGGAATACACCACTAAAACAAGTGCCGTGATACACTTTACATGTAGCATATGTTTTTCTCCTAGTTTATCCTGAAATTCGTTTGTTCAATCCAGCTGTCATTTTGTGGTGATTATCTATAATTCGTTGATTCGTGACCTACGACCAAATAAATGATTATCACAAAACTTATTACAAATAAACCTTAATATTTGCGGGTTTTTTTTCTGTATTGAACATTTTGTACAGGTTTCTTCTATCCACCGAGCAAGGTCATGATTTCTTGTGATATGACGTGTGAGGTACAGCCAACTATATTAGAGTGTACAACGACTTGGAAATATATTGGGAGCCATTAGGCATTTGAGCTGGCTTTCTGTTGGGAACAGTATGTCAATATATATATGTAACTGCTAGCCAGTCAGGAAACTGACTTATCATTGGTTGTCTAATGTGATACCTTCACGTATTTTTTTTATTTTTATAGCTTTGAGTATAGATAGTAAGGCATATAATTAACATTATTATGATGAAATAACATTGAACAGCAACTATTTTTAACGATTTTGTCTTGTTCAAATTGTAAAAACCTCTATAGCTTCAGAGGGGCTGCCCCCCCCCCCCTGACCACCTGCCTCGGTATAAACAGAAGGCAAGCTACGCCACTGTGTTGGATGGTTAATCTTTTTATTTCGTTGCCATTACATATGTTGATATAGAAAGAGCAACATGTTTAATAAAGGCCTCAGTTGTATACCGCAGTTCAATAGTCATAATTCGAAAAATAATCAAAAACAAATGTAGGTAGCAAACTAAAACCGTGCAAAAAAAATCAACTATAACAGTCAATTACCGGAAATTGTATACACTGTTTCTAATATTCGAATGTCTTTCAAAATTCAAAACCATCAATAATGTACTTAAAATTGGTTATTTGTCATTGGTATTTTTATCTCTGTACTACGATGGCCGAAATAAGCCGACAAAAATACAATTTAGACTTTGTATAGTACTGTACAGAAAGTTTGTACATATTACTTTCTTGTCGTTTTACTTCCTGGTTAAAAGATTGTACTCTGTACAGAAAGTTTGTACATAGTACTATCTTGTTGTTTTACTTCCTGGTTAAAAGATAGTACTCTGTACAGAAAGTTTGTACATAGTACTATCTTGTTGTTTTACTTCCGGGTAAACAGATCGTACTCTGTACAGGCAAGTTTGTACATATTACTATCTTGTTGTTTTACTTCCTTATTAAAAGATAGTACTCTGTACAGAAAGTTGGTACAGTGTACTATTTTTTTATGGGATCAGAAAGTACAAGAGCAGAGTTTGTGGAGACTAGCTATTTAATTTACCGACGTATTTTTATCTGGTTCTTTATCATGTTCATTGACTTTCATGATAAATTGAAAGGGAATGCTAGATATAAATTATAGTTGAATGCGGTTCCTTCAACCAACATACGTAATAAATCTCAAGACTTTACACCGTTGTTTTTAAAATTTCTTTTCATGAAAGTTTGTTGCCCATAATTGAAATTATAACTAACAGTGTTTCGGGACTTTTTGCTTATACTATTAAAGCATGGGTCCCTTTTCAAAAGTCTCCCAACTATTTCCTTGATTTAGCCAGGTATTCTTTGATAAATTTTTTTGTTACGTTTATACGCTATGATAGGCACCTAGGTGACGATTTCCCTACATTGTTTGTCTTTTTGCAGATTGCTCCAATGTTTTCTTATAACCTTACTAAGGTTTTTTACTATTGGATTATATTTAGTAATGAGAGTGAGTGGGACATTCTTTGTCATATCGGATCCAATAAGGTTGTTTTTCTGCTTGTTGTATTTTTAACGTTTCTTATAACATTCTCTGTTTTATTTTTACAGTATCCTCTTTCAACTAACTTATCTTGTTAGTTAGTTAAATGTCTATCTAACTCATTGATTTCACTATTATTTCTAATATGACGTATAGATTCACACACTGTAATACTTGTGAATGTGTCTTTCGGGCGTGCACTAGTGATTGGTAAATATTGATACGTTTGAGTTTTTTTAATATGTGATTTAACATCAAGGATGTTATTATTATGGAATCTTTCACCTTTGTACACTTTTGTATCTTAATAGGTCATACTAGAACTAGACACCTCAAATGTGAATTGAAGTAAAGGGTCAATTTTGTTCGCTATGTTAAAGAAATCTTCAACCTGTTTTAATTTGCCTGTGAAGACCATAAAACCGTCATCTCTGTATTGACAGTGTAATTTGAAGTTTTCTCTCCATTGGAACTTATCTAAATAAAGGCAACAGTAGTATACCGCTGTTCAAAACTCATAAATCCATGGACAAAAAACAAAATCGGGGCAACAAACCAAAACCGAGGGAAACGCATTAAATATAAGAGGAGAACAACGACACAACACCGAAACGCAACAGCACACAGAAACGGACCAAGCAACAGACAATACACCACGAGAATAACAAATATAACATCAAAACCAAATACATGAATATGGGATGGACAAGTACCGTGCCACGTCTTATCTCAAAAATAAGAGAAAACAGAAACGACTCAACGTTAAAATGCAACACACACACAGAAACGAACAATATTATAACAATGGCCATCTTCCTGACTTGGTACAGGACACTTTTAAAGGGAAATAAAAGTGGTGGGTTAAACCTGGTTTTAAGGCATGCCAAACCTCGCACTTTAATGGCACAGTTAAATATAACATTAAAATGAAAACAAAAAATTACAGGACTACAATACAAATAAAAAGCAGAACATATTAGACAAAGAAAAGCATGATCAATAGATAACAAAAAGCATCAGGTTTAAAATTCAATACGCCAAAAACGCGTCTAGTCCACACGAGACTCACCAGTGACGAAAAAAATACAAAATTGTACAGCACTGAAGATCAAAAGTTGAAAAGGTTTTGCCAAATACGGCATTGTTTGTATGCCCAGGATAAGAACATTCATATTATATAAAACAATTCACACTATTGCAAACAGTTAATTTTAACAAATGAATATGAAAGAGATATACATAATGAAACTGAAGTAAAAACTAATTACAGAAAACTAAACCCGAAATCTAAAATATTTATTAATAGCACAGACAGATGTAAATCTGTGCATGTCGGAGAAAATATACCACGCATAGGCGCCCCTATAATTTGTTTGTATAATTGTCCATTGAATTCAAATTCATTCTTTCTTAGTATTAATTTAACAAATGCCGTTAAATCTTTTTTGTTGGGAATTTTTAAAGTATATTCTAATGCATTGATAACCGTTTCTTCTAAGTTATCAATGTTCATATTTGTGTACATGGACGTTACATCATAGGCAATAAGAATGTAATCTTTCTTGACCTCATGTGACTCTATATATTTTTGTATCTTAAAGTAAAAGTTATGCCTCTTCAATATTAAAATTATATCAAGTAATCTTTCAATGCCTCTCGTGAGAGAGTTACACTTATTGATGATTGGTCGGTAAGGAATGTTTATGTTTCCAACTATTTGACCATCTCGAAATGCCTCATTAATTATTTCTAGATTGATTTTATGTATTTTTGGTGTTTACAAAATGTATAACACTTTTCTGTTTTATACAGCTTATCCAGAAACAAATAGCATATGTATACATGTTATTTGTCACTTTTCGAATAAAAAACATTGACCTTTCAGTTCAATGTATACATATTTTGTCCAATTACACATTTCATTTCTTTATTTTTTAATAATAAATCAAATGATTTGTGTTTCATTTATAAAAAACAATGATAACTAGGAACACAAACTTTCTGTAAATTTCAAGACATTTTTAAAAGGAAGTTCAACTAATGTAAAAATGGTGGTTATGTACTTCCTGATTCCAAAAAAGATAGTACACTGTACAAACTTGTCTGTACAGAGTACTATCTTTTTACCCGGAAGTAAAACACGAGATAGTACTATGTACCAACTTTCTGTACAGAGTACTATCTTTTTACCCGGATGTAAAACAACAAGATAGTACGATGAACCAACTTTCTGTACAGAGTACTTTCTTTTAATAGGGAAGTAAAACAACAAGATAGTACTATGTACCAACTTTCTGTACAGAGTACTATCTTTTAACCAGGAAGTAAAACAACCAGAAAGTACTATATACAAACTTTCTGTACAGTACTATATAAAGTTTGAAAAGTATTTTTGTCGGCTTACTTCGGCCATCGAACTGTACGTACTTACTTTTCAATATACATTTTTTTTATGTAAAAACTGAGTTGAACTCGTGTGCAACAGACGTGAAAGCAGCATCTATGATAAAAAGTAAAATCACAAAAAATACTGAACTCCAAGGAAAAATTCAAAACGGAAAGTCCCTTATCAAATGGCAAAATCAAATTATAAAACTCATCAAACGAATGGACAACAACTGTCTTATTCCTGACTTGGTACAGACATTTTTAAATGTTGAAAATGGTGGATTGAACCATTCTTAGTAGCGCTAAACCTCTCACTTGTACGACAGTCGCATCACATTCCATTATATTGAAAATGATGTGTAAACAATATGTCACAAATAGGGGAACAAGAACAACACGAACCCCATCAAAAACTGAGGGTGCTTTCAGTAGCTCCGGAAGGGTAATCAGACCATGCTTCACATGAAGCACCTGTCGTCTTGTTCGAGATATTACAAAGCCAGTAAATAGTCTTACTCGGTAGGTCACATTCGTGAAAAGGGAACGGGATTGTAGTTACGACAAAGAGAACATATCCGATACCATATGTATAACGGATATTCCATAACGGTCAACCAACTCGTGATGACGTCCATAAAATTTACGATGGGATGATTTCATTTTCAGCATTTGAAACTCTTGGTATAAAAGTGAAAAGGTCACAGTTGGGAAGCTGAAATAATCTCTTTAGTCGTACAGTTTTGTTTTCAACCGACTCTTAAAGTCAATCTCTTGATATAAGTCCTAATCAAATGGCAAAATAAAAAAGCTCAAACGAATGGATAACAACTATCACATTCCTGACTTGGTACTGGCATTTTCATATGTAGAAAATGGTGAATTGAACCTGGTTTTATAGCGCTAAACCTCTCACTTGAATGACAGTTGCATCGAATTCCTTTATATTTACTACGATGCGTGAACAAAACACATAGGTATATGGGTGGGCATTCATCACAGGTTCAAAATCTCAAAATAAACAAATATTTAACCAAAAAGCACTGAAAACATCTATCAAATTTAAAACCATAGTCATTGCTTCGCGTGTTTGACGTCAAAAATTGTATTTTTCTAGAATATATAATTTCACATGGGGAATGGTAGTTTACAGGGTAAAAGAATCAAAAGATTTGTTAGAACAAATTTCAGAAACAAACCGAGATTTAAAACTATCCAGAAGTTATTTAGTATTTTTAAGAATCCACATAATAATTTGAAAAATTATATTACTCGCGTAGTGATATTAACCATATTATGGTTAATATCACTACGCGAGTAATATAATTTTTCAAATTATTTTCAAATTTATAATAGAAGAATAACATATTGACATATAATAAAACAATCACATTATGGCGGGAACTTTTAAAGTACAGAATCACGTCATATGAACCCCCAAAAAAAACAAAAAGTCTCACATACAAAACACACTAGCAAAAATGAAAGATAATACAAACACATACACGAGATGATTAAGTACCGAGCCATGTCAAATGGATATCACAGAAAACCGACCAAACAGTAAAAGTATTATTAATAATAGAACACAGACAAATAAAAGAACAATATAGCACGTTGTTAAGATGATAAACAACGTCAGTACGCAGAATCTATACATCAAGACCATGATGTATTATTTGTGAAGGTGATATGGAATAAACATAAACAAGGTCTTACTACCTTCCGATTAACTTTTTTGAAAAAGGACGAGGCGCTCTTTGACATATCCCTGGTTCGTTAACTTTCTGATCAGACACTGGTGACGTTTTACAAATTATGAGTAGGAGCTGCAAGCTCTTGAATGTCGAATAACTTGGGAAATGTATGTCCCATATGCAGGTGAAGTTGGTATATTGCTACTAAGGTGCGGGAAATTGATAATTTAAAAATTAAAGTCGTCTCTTTTGAAACAGATTCTGGTACTGAGATGACTGCCTATGTCAAACTCGAGGAATAAGTCTAAAAATGAGGCGGAGGAATTCTTCAATTTCTTGTTCTGGGAGATATATTAATGGGGAAAATTCGGATTGTTAATGGAAAGAACATCATCAATATATCTGAAAGTGAAATTAAATACTCTGGCTTCTTTAATCTTCTTGTTTTTGACAAGTGTCTGAAGGAAATCCGATTCATAGGAAAAAAAAGAAGAGGTTAGCAAGGAGAGGCGCACAGTTGGTTCTGTTCCCATAGAACGCTCACAATTTGTTAAAAAGTCTACCTCAAAATTCAACAAATGTGTTGTCAATAAGAAACTCCAGCATACTGATAACTTGTTCCTCAGTGTAGCATGTTTTACTCTTTTGTTCACTCTTAACAAAATATGCCTTATGATGCAGTCTTACATTGCAGTTTCACATTGTTATGAATCAAATTCACTGATAACGGCCTGACAATACATATTTTTGAATGACCTCAGATGAGTAAACAAGCTTTTTCTATTATAAGTAAATGGTGGGCCTCAATACAACTCATTAACATTCAAGCAGTTCCCCCAGTCGTTTGGAATTTGATACATGAAGAGGTATTCCAAGATATGCCCGTGAGAACTTTTGATTAGGCGTAAGAACATTTGTTTCAATCTGACAGTGATGAAATTAGTAGAAAGCGGTGACAATTATTCCAGTTTTCCTCAAAAGCCTGAAACTAAAATTGTTAAACATACTCTTAAGACCATTTCCGATGAATTCACAATAGTAAATTGAAAAGATCAATCTGATAAATTTAAGTAAGGGAGAATATCAAAACCTCCAGATGTCCAGGTTGGATTTGTAAACACAGATGGACTTTTACACTCATGGTAACATTTATTAGTTACCATAACAGTAGTTTCTCACAAGCTGTTAGACAATGAACTATACGTAACCCTATAGTCCGGGGAAATTCCAGAATGCTTATGTTTACTTTTAAGTTGAAGTTCTTATTAGATGCTTAAGCAACTATCTAGTTTGTCTGTATATGTGAACTATTTCGATAATATCGTCACTTGGGTTGTTAACTACGCGTTGTTATAAGGTGAGGTTGATTCTAAAGAAAATACTACTATACAGTTCAATATTCTATTCAAATATGAGCTGACCCTTAGTTCCAATATTCTACTAAGTTACGCGACGTCATAAAGTTAGTAGCGACGGCACTTATAATTACACTTTATGTTCCCGCAATCCTCAACATCATGGTCACGACACCTATATTAGGTTTTCATATGTGTTATTCGCTCTGTTATTCGGAAAGGTTGATTCTAAAGAAAATACTACTGAACAGTTCAATATTCTATTCAATTCGCATCATATTCTCGCAATCCCCAAAATGTGTGCTTAATACTTTACTGTGAACATGTATATTGTTTGGATTGGAATAAAAGTAATAACCAGTCTCATGTTTATATATATATATATTAAACGAATATATATTTGCCTCGCCAATATGATATTTGTTATTTACATATTGATTGCTTGGATATTTCTCAGCTACTATTTTTCAGTTTCCCATGGTCCGATCCAATGTTTTGTTTTAGGTGTATGTCGGTATTAATTTTTAAACAACTTGGCTAAGTATACATAATATAAAATAAAATAAAAGAATAATTAGTTTTATTTTATATTTTGTTTTTGCCTTTATTATACTTAAGTGCTCACAATTAAAATTCTCTCTTATTTCTATATTGCTTTTGTCCTAAAACGTTTCTAAAATATTTCAAAGTTTTTCATTGCTACATTAATATCTTTTCTTCAATTTTACCAATGTTTTGTTAATAAATACAACTTTATAATGTCTGTATCTTGCAAAAGGCTATCATTGTTGTTTATGGAGCAATTAATTGTTTATAACAATGTATAGGAGTGAGGACTACTAAGCAGAAAAATATCAATTTTGCCAGCACCTGAACAGTGATGATTGATGAGTTGGCTGTTGTAATAATGTCACTTTTTGGGTCTGTCTGAAAACTACTTCGTAATTGCTGATGCTTTAACATTTAAGGTAGAATATTTTTTTTACAGAAAATACTGGGCTGAATTAATTACTTCGTTTTTCGTAATTGGCCATAACCCTAACAGTGATAGGTTGTAATGTGTAGTTTAAATTTTGGTCTGTCCAATAACTTCGTTCTATTTGCCAATACTTGGAATTTTACAAGTGTGGGTGGTCATAGCAAAATCAAGTGTTAAACGTTCTGTTATTATAAGACTGCAATCAAAAATTTGTTTATACGAGAATGGCCCTGTCTGTTTGTCTATTCATGTTGTCCATATACTGTATTTAGTGAAAATAATTATTCATTGGTGTTGCTTCATTGGTGTTCGGACTAAATTCAAATCATTTTGACCTTAAAGTCTTTATTTAAGGTCAACAAGACTATGATCAACAACCATGGTAAGTGACATCTTCATAAACTGATTTACCTTCATACAAAATATCAAAAGCCTACATGAAAAGACAAAAGTTACAGGTGTAGCACAAACTTCTCATGCAAAAAAGTCATTTAATTGACATTGAGGTCAAGGTCACAGTTCATGGTAGTAACACAACCTCATGAATTGATCAACCTTTATACCAAATATCAATAGCCTACAACAAAAGACAAAAATGTTACAACCAGAATATGATTTGTTACAGATGGACTTACGGACAGACTGATGCCTAAAAGGCGGGTACATAATAAGATTTGGATTTTTTAGAATGACTGTCAGAACTCCTTTCAACTTTACTAATTTCAGCAAAATTTAATTACTAATTTTTGGATTCGAGCGTCACTGATGAGTCTTTTGTAGACGAAACGCGCGTCTGGCGTATATACTAAATTTAACCTGTTATCTATGAAGAGTTTATTTGACATTTTATCTAAAAAATGGTATTTTAAGTCAATTTTCAAATTTTTGCCACTTTACTTCAATTATCAGTATGAGATACAGACAAAAAGGGGGCAAGAAATGTATGTCCAAATATGATGAATCAATGCTTTTCGTCAAAATGTCTTATTTTTACCATTGTCACAGGTTGTAACTGAAAGTTAAGCACATATCCAATTATCATTTTTGAAAGAGATGTATTTTTTTTATAATTATGTAGAAAGAAAAAATTTAATGTAATAAATAAAAAAAAATACCATGATATTTGTGTTTTGTGGGGAAATTTTGGAAATCATCATTAGAGGGAAATACCTCATGATGTGTTATCTCCTTTTTTTACCAAGAAAGTGGTCATAATACTTTTATATTTTGCTGAGGACACCCCAATCTTACAAAATGATAAATATTGTAAAAATTTATTGGGAGATTGTTTAAAAAAAACCCATCCTTATCCACCTTAAACGGAGTTCAGACAAAGCAAAATTTAAATGTTTTAGGCCCTTTAGATATTTGTGTTTTCAAACGGTTTTGTTTAGTTTGCTTTCCTAAAGTTTTGTCTCAGGATTAGGCTTACGAAAGGTAATAACGAAAACATGTGATATCACCCTTAGGTTTGATTGGTTCGTCATTAATTTTGTATGTAGTGTTTGAGAACTTAGGTATCAACCATCATTTAAAAAGATTACTTTAAAGTGTCCAGCTCATTGTAAGGTAAATAACTCAAGCAGAAAAGTAATCCCGATAGATACCATTCCATTCCATTCGTTGTCGCTTTTCGTACGATAAGATACCTCTAACAATAATTCACAATAAAATTAAAATAATGACAAATACAAAAGAAATAGTGATGCAAGATACTTAGAATGCAGCAAAAAAAGAGAACCTGTTGAAAATAAAATGTTAAGATAAATAATGTTATTTTAATTTGTCCACAAGCAGAAGCTATATATCTGAAAGATTGTTGATAGCTGATATGGAAACTCGTTTTATCTCAGTAGTTGTTGCCTCTTACAATATTGATTAAAAAATAAAACGAGCTACTAAATCAAGAGGTTAAAAATGCATTTTGTTTTTAGCCTAAGGATTGTGAAAGATTAAATAGAAATAAATTGAATGGAAAATATTTGTCAATCTTTTACTCTTTTAGGTGGTGAAACTATTATCTGTAACTCTATTCTTGTTTAATTTGTTGTGCGTCAAAATTATGTATTCCCGTATATTTTCTTTTTCTCATTGTCTGTATTCCTATTTATATCCTGATGAATTAAATTCAACTTATAAAAGAAACTTAAAAAACCTTATGTATGACCGGATCGATTGTTTTCCTAAAAGGTTGATTAAGCTAATGTGTAATTTAATCTCTAAAAGTTAAAAGTGACTTAAAATCGGACGATCAAATTTTCTAAAACGGCTCTTTATGGGACGGATCTGGACGACTGACTATACATCATGCTACTGCATGATTATTTTTTTAAGCTAACGAATTTGAAGTCAAACTTTGGTTGTTAAATCATTGACCGTGCGTACACTTTTAGCATGAAGCGCTTCCGCGCTTCATACAAAATGTACTGCGGTTAACGCATTAACAACACAATGAATTTACAAAAAGAAGAATTATATTCTTAAATCACATTCGTAGTAAGCAAAGAGGGACGAAAGATACTAGAGGGACAGTCAAACTCATAGGTTGAAAACAAACTAACAACGCCATGGCTAGATAGAAAAAGACAAACAGACAAATAATAGAACAAAAACCTCAGCTAAGTTAACTGAGGACTAAGTTACACGAACCCCCACCAAAAACTGGGGGTGATCTCAGATGTTCCGGAAGGGTAAGCTGATCCTGCTCCACATGTGACACCCGTCGTGTTGCTTTTGTTATTACAAATCCGGTAAATAGTCTTATTCGATAGGTCATATTCGTAAAAAGAGAAGAGTATTGTAGTAACGACATAAGGAACCTATCTGATATTATCTTTGAAACGGTTATTCCATAACAGTCAGCCGACTCGTGATGGAGTCCGTAAAATTTACGAAGGGATGATTTCAACTTCACCATTTGGAACTCTTGGTTTAATAGCTTCCTTGTGAGTAGCAACCCTCTTTCAAGGAAATCATGATAGGAAATACAAGCCCGGAAATATCGCATCAATAAGGAGATAAATACTCCGTATGCAGGCGCTGCTGGAATGTTTCTACATAGAAATGGAAAGGTCACAATTAGGAAGCTTAAATCATCTCTGTTGTTTTGTTTTCAACCAACCCTCATTGTCAATTTCTAGATTTTAGTCAAGATATGAGGCAGACTTAACTATATCTGTAGTATCCTTTATCTCTAGTTCGATATGATAGATGTGTTCAACATAGTCACCAAATTTTGTGTTATATAGTGAGCGAACATCATCTTTATAGCAGAACGTAAAGTTAAAGGATATTGCTAACTTCTTATCTTTCTTCCTCAGAAGTTCCTGTGTGTAGTCAGCCTCGCTATAATAAACAAACAAGTCGGCAAGAAGAGTGGCAAATTGTACAAATGAGGGAATACTCTTAAATGTGTTTTAAAATTGAAGCGTTTAGAATAAAATTCCTATTTCTAATCTAAACACGTTCTTAACACAATCCTAAACACATTGCCAACCATACCTGAAGTGGAAAAAAGTCCACACAAAAACTTAAATTGTTCTATTCTAAACAACATGTTTTACAATGTACTAGTATTTTTATCACTACAAAGAAGATATCATGCAGGTCCTTTTAGTTATTTCACTTATTAACTAGTTTGAAATTCCTGACTATTCAGTTATTTCTAATCCCACGATTTCTTATACTTTATCTAATGATTTATTAATTGAACATAGATATACTGGCTTAGTTTTATCAATATCATGACAAAAATGGTAAAAAAATCTACTTACTTAAGTTTATCCGTAAGCATTTGTTTTACGTACTCAAATGTTAATCTTCTCAAAAGTAGACGAGTAGGAGTACTGTAATGGCGTCACTCGTTAATTCAGGAAATAGATTAAAACTGAATTCAACTGTTTAAGATCTTTCCGAGATAAATAAACAAGTATGTAAATTTCAAATTCGAACGATCCATAAAAAAACTGTATACTATAAAGGCAATAAGCAACGTTAACAAACAACTAATACGTGATTACTGCATCTCGGATCAATGGTTTAAATGGAATTCAGATCTAAAATCAGAGATTTAAAACATTTAAAAATAGAATTGTTTTTTATTGTTAACAGGTTTTGGTTGATGATTTTTTTTATATAATTCTATAAAGGTGTCAGTGGGACATACTACTTCTTCAAATTGACAGTTTTGTCATATGTTAATGATTTCTGTGAAAACGATTTACTGAAAGACCAACTAAATATTTACAAAAGGAGGTGCACTATAGGTGAAATAAAATATGCACCCGGTTCTACATGGTATTTAGGTAATTTACATAACAGTATTACAAGACTTTTATTGGGTTTTTTTCTCGCCTTGACGGAGTCAAAAAGCGAGACATAGGTATGCTGTTTCCGTCGTCGGCGACGGCGATGGCGTCAACAATGTATTGGTTTGTGATTAGGTAAGTTTATGGGGAACCACAAGTGGTAGGTCAATGGTTTCTGGTATGCAGTTTTATAAGCATTGACATATCTCATTTCCATGGAGATAATTTGGCTCCGCCCCCTTAGTCATGGTCTATTGACTTTGAAAAAAATTCTAAGTTAGCATGTATTAGTTTGTGATTAGGTCAGTTCAAGGGGAACCATAAGTAGTAGGCCAATGTTAATTGGTATTCAGTTGTATAAGCATTGTCACATCTCATTTCCATTGACCTCGCCCCTCATTCACAGTCAAATGACGAACTTATCTTAGATTACATGTATTAGTTTGTGATTAGATCAGTTTAAGATGAATGTCTTATGTTTAAGTAAATGATATTTGGTATTTGCAAGTATTGTTTCCATGGAAATTATATAGCTCCATCCCCTCTTCATGGTTCATTGATTTTGAAACTTTTACATTGTTTACAAGTTAATGTTTGTATATAGGTTTGGGAACGACTTATAATAAGTCAATGGTATTTGTTATGCGGTTGTATTAGAATTGGCACAATTAATTTACATGGAGATTGTTCAGCCATGTAACTCAGTCATGGTTCATTGACTTTGAATACTTGCATAACTTGTCATATGGCAAAATTTGGGGTAATATGCTAATTTGCATAGCGGCCATTTTGCCTTTTCATGACGGCAGCCATTACAATAGGATTATATAAGCCCCTTAAATAAAAATACCAATATGCCAATGCCTATCTCGAATGAACAATTTGTTCGCATATAGGTGAATTGTACATGTTTTTAGGCGTCTGTCTGTATACAAATGGACATTGTCTACTCTGAAATCTTTCGGCCTTTTTAGTTTAAAAATCGGAAGCGTAGTCATAGTATAATTGCTATAAAAGATCATATAAAATGACGGAAAATCGTAAAATAGCGAGATTCAAAACAGAAATACATATGCAAGAAGATATTGTTCATGATTTGTTCGCATATAGGGAAACACCTTGCAGGTTGAATTTTAAAGTCAAATAGCTTTAAACTTACCTGCTATCTTAAGTTTTCGGCCAAATTCTTTAAAAAAACATGATGATTTCAACCTTTCCATTTCGTAAAAAGTCAAATTTTAAGCATTTTCCCTTAGAATTACACAGCATTTTTGTAAATAACCGCCAAAGGAAGTTTTTAAAGATACATTAGTTTTAGATACATGACCGAAAAGGACGTGATTATCCGCAAATCTAAAATAAATTATATTTTCAATCTTAAGCTAAGGGAGGTAATTTGATCAAAAGGGACAAAGTCGCGTGGTGCAAATCATTTGAATAAAGTACCTTTGATTTTGTCATATGTGTTAGATGTTAAAGTATTGCTATGGGGATTTCAACATATGCATAATCAAAATTACAAAAAGACGATACACATCTCTGTGATAAAAGTTTATTTTGTTTATTAGTTACTATTTTAAGATATTGTAAGAAATAAGATGACCTCAAGTTCAGACCGACAAATGATATCAAGGAGAATACGAATATTGCATAATCAGTTTTTATAAATGGATCAACAAATATCAATCTTATTTCAAGCTTAAGTTACTGATTGGTCCGTCAAATATGATATTGAGGTCTGTTGTATAGTCAGTTGTTTCAATAATTTAACGTATCCAACAATACGATAATGAACAACGTGTAAACAATGTCTAGGTTAGCGTTACTACTCCACCCATTTACCTCTCAATCATATCAAGATTCACCTACTCTGACTTGTAACTGAATGATAACGAAGAAAAAGGTCCCGTTTTCTTTTTAATTCCTTCTTGTGTTGATGCATAAACTGATCTCGCCTGCCTTCAGTAGGAACACATTTGATATTAATCTTTTCAAATCAATCCATGCACGATCTTTGACTTACACTAAAAACACCTACCATGTCAATACACTATTATTCCCAACATTTGCATTTGTGTTGGTAATGCCAAATCTTTTACTTTTAATTGTAGAATTCTAAGCAAACGCAAGTGATAAAATCCATTTCTCGCAACCCTTTATTATAAGTTATTGAACAAAAATTGATTGACCACTAACTCTTTCTTTTAGGCACCAACATACACGTTCCAATAATATGTTTATTTAATCGTCTTTATACAAAATTTATCAAATGGTTTTATGATATAATTAAACAAAAAATAAGGGGGCGAAGATGTTTTCGTGTAATGGGTCTGGCTTTAAAGAAAGTTAATTCTAAATAAGTTAGAAAAATATAATACTGTTGATTCATTCATTTCCGATGATATTTATTTTCGTGAATTAAAGTAAAATACATTTTCGTTATGTTTAATTTCGTGGTTTTGCATAAGAATCGGCATATGAGCCCATTGGAAATGCGTACTTCATTAAATATCTAAATTCGTAGTTACCTCATATCAGGCAATTTACGAAAATTGGTATCTAACGAATAGGATTTATTCCACAGTATGCAGAAAGTCTGAATCAAGTCTTATAATTAAACGTTATTATAAGACAGATGGTGAATTCAACTTAACTTAACATAATAATTTTAACTTTTACTAAATCTGATATGCTAATCACAAAACGTTACTTGAAGAAAACACGGGATTTATCATTGTCAGTAGAAATTTATCTAAAAATATCATTTAAAAAAATGATAACTGTGAAAAACTTTAAATCTTTTTTTTTTCAAATATATCTTATACATAACTTTATTGAAATGAACGAAAGATTAGTATCAGGTACTGATGGCGTGATTTTATTTCGTTGTAACTCTTCCGGGGCCAATGAGATTGTGCTGCGGATGTATGAACTTCAGTGTGCTGATAGCTCTTGGGCAGTTCGGACGTAGTTTGAATTGTCCTAACTTCAGTTTAAATTGAATCAACGAAGATATTTAAATAAATAAAAGTTAGTAATCACCGTTGAAATTTGGTAAATTTTTTCGACTTTTACCTGTTTTCGGCAATTTGCCGTAAACCGGTTATTATAAAGAAAACACATGGCGGAGAAAATGATTGAGAAGGGGTCCGGCTCAAATAAAAAAAAAGTCTTCGCGAAGACATTACTGACGAAGGTGAACTTCTGTCTGAAAAGGTTCCTTCCGCTTCCAGCGCGGCTGGAAAAAGGAAATATGACTAATACTTGAATAAGGTTAATAGTAATAATGAAACTGAAAACCGTGGCCCCTCTACCTCTGAAAATATAGATAATCATGATGCAATCATGACAATGTTGGTATCAATCCAAAAAGGTCAGAAAAGACAGTCAGACGAAGTCAGATCTTTTAAAGACCGTGTACAAGAGATTGAAGAATATGATGAGGGCAATAATTATGATGATAATTATGATGAAGGTGAAGAAAACCTCCATGATGATGAGGAAAATGTAGAGAATGAAAGTGAACCACCTGCTAAGAAGCAGAAAAAAATGATAGTAGGTTTTCATCTATGGCTAAGCGATGCAGGGTTCAAGAAATTTGTGATGACAAAATTGATGAAGTCTTGGCAAATAATGTCAAAGAGTTGTTCAGGAATGGTATGAATGAGGAACAATACTCTAATTTAACTAAAGATGAAAACAATACCAGACCTGAACATTGTGAAGGTTTGTCTGTGGTAAGAATAAACCATCTCATATGGAGTGTAATTTCAGCAGGCGCACAATCTGCTGATAAAAAATTACAATTTCTTGAAAGAACTATTGTTAAAGCAGCAACAATTCTAATAAAAACTGTCAACAAAATGGCACTTGATGAGAACAACAATGGTAACTCCGGTGGCGGAGAATACATTGACAAATGTAATGACGTATTGGCTTTGTTGGGCCATGCAAACCGCCAATTAGATATGACTAGAAGCGATTTTTTAAAGCCCGAAATGATGGCAGAATATGTGCCTCTCTGCTCACACTCTGTTACACAGACAACCTTTTTGGAGATGACGTCTCCAAAGTTGCAAAGGACATTGAAGAATGTTCCAAAGTGGGAAACAAGTTGAAGTTTGTTAATGGTAGAGTTAGAGGCGAAGGCTTCTTCAGAGGTGGTAGAGGAGACCACAGAGGTACATTTAGCAGAGGTGGCTACCGTGGAGGAAGAGATGGCTTCCGAGGAGAAAGAGGTCGAGGTTCGGGCCCTATTCCAAAAAACTCCTAGAGAGGAGGAAATCCACAGAAGTATTAGATACATCAAATGAAGTAAGTCATTGTTTTAAAGCCGGTGTATTGAAAAAGTTTTCCAATGAATGGGAAAAAATTACCTCTGACAAATTTATTTTAGATATAGTAAGCCATTGTCATATAGAGTTCAAAGATAATGTTGAACATAAGCAAGACAATTTTAATGTAAAATCTGTCTTTAATTCAAAAGAAAGTGATATTGTTTTAAATGAAATTCGAGAGATACTGGCAATTGATGTTATCAAAGATCATCAAAGAAGTTCAGTCAATGAAAGACCAGTTTCTATCGCCATATATATTTAAGGCCAAAAAAGAATGGAGAATATAGAATGATTTTGAATCTTAAAAAGTTAAATGAATACATTGAGTATCGTCATTTTAAAATGGACACTTTTGAAAGTACCATTAAATTTGTAACTAACAAATCATATATGGCTTCTATTGATTTGAGACTTGCTTACTATAGTGATCCAATTGCAGAGGAACATCAAAAGTTTTTACGGATTTATTGGAACGGAAATATTTTTCAATACAAATGCTTATCTAATGGGATTTCCTCCGCACCTAGAATATTTACTAAATTATTAAAACCTGTTTACTCTAGTCTTAGAGTTTAGGTCATGTGAATGTTGGT
Source organism: Mytilus trossulus (assembly GCF_036588685.1). Taxonomy (NCBI): domain Eukaryota; kingdom Metazoa; phylum Mollusca; class Bivalvia; order Mytilida; family Mytilidae; genus Mytilus; species Mytilus trossulus. Next base: position 12,094,637 of record NC_086378.1, read on the forward strand.
TACATAGACGATAGTCTTTTATTAGGAGAGACTGTAGAAGAATGCAATAAACATGTAAATGACACAATTGAATTAATGTCAAAATTAGGATTTGTCATATATGAAGACAAATCTTTTTTTCAACCATTATTGATTCAGAAAATATGATTATAACTCTTACTGAAGACAGAAAACAAAACCTAGTAAAAGAATGTAAATGGTTACTGCAGAAAAACTTAGATAAGATTAGAGATGTAGCAAAAGTCATTGAACTTATAGTATCCTCTTTTTCTGCAGTTGAATTTGGTAAATTGTTTTATCGTAACCTTGAAAAGGAAAAAATTATAGCTTTAAAAAACTCAAAAAGAGATTATGAACAAAGCATGCTTATTTCTAATCCGATGAAAGGAGATTTAGAATGGTGGGTTGCTAATGTGTCTACTGAAGTAAGACATATAAGCCGCGGCAGTCCACAAATTGTGATTCAGAAAGATGCCTCATTATTAGGATGGAGTGGCATATCAAGTGATAATGAAATTGGAGGTAGATGGACACATGAAGAATAAAAAAATCACATAAATTATTTAGAAATATTAGTTATATATTTTACATCAAAATTCTTTCTTCAGCTGATCATAAATAAGCATGTGAATGTCCTTACAGACAATACTACGGCAGTGGCCTATATATCAAATATGGGCGACACAAAGTCCTTGCAATACAATTTCAAGACAGATTTGGTTGTTTTGTAAAGATAATGACATCTGGTTGATATGCACTCACATAGCAGGCAAAGAAAATCTACAGAATTTGATGACAAATTAGAATGGAAATGGACAGGTCTGTTTTGGACCAATTATGTACTTTGTGGCAAAGGTCGGACATTGATTTGTTTGCATCTAGATAAAACTTCCATTTAGAAAATTACTGTTCTTGGAAGCCAGATCCATTATCTGCATTTATTGATGCATTTAGTTTAATTGGTCGTATTTTTAGTTTGTCTATTTGTTTCCTCCTTTCAGTTTATTGAGCCGGTGCATTTTCAAAATCAGAGAGGACGGTGCAAGAGGAGTATTAATAGCTCCATTTTGGCATACACAAACTTGGTTTCCGAGACTTATGCAGTTGTTAACAGACAATCCAATCGTTCTTCCAAAGAACAAGAATATTTTGAGTCTTCCTTACGATCCACAATCTGTTCATTCTTTACACAGGAAAATGAAACTAATTGCATGTCCAGTGTCAGGAGTAGCTTCAGAGAACGAGGATTTTCTTTAGAAACAACCCACATACTCATGTCGTCTTGGAAATCAAGTACAAAGAAACAGTACCAAGTGTATATCAGGAAATGGTTCAAATATTGTAACAAAAAATTAATTGCTTTCAAATTTATGTAGGAACAGTGCTTGAATTTTTTACAAGTTTATTTAAGGAAGGTAATTTAGGTTATAGTAGTTTAAATCTAGCTCGAGGATCTCTTTCGTCTTTAGGACTTACTATTGACAGTATTCAAGTTGGACGTCATTCAATGGTGATAAGATACATAAAAGGAATTTTTAATCTTCGTCCACCCAGACCTAGATATGAATCTACATGGGACGTTAGTAAAGTACTTCAATTTTTGCTTAGTATATCACCAGTGAAATATCTAAAATTCAAAGATTTAACATTAACACTTACGATGTTAATAGCTTTGACAAATGAGCTCAATCAATTCATTTAATGAATATCAATCATGTACATAAAGTGAAGGGAGAATTTATTTTTGTTTTGAATGAACTTGTTAAACAAAGCCGATCTGGTTGTAAAGAGCCAACTGTAAATATAAAGGCTTACCCTCCAGATAGGAGACTTTGTGTATATACTGTGTATAAAGAATATGTATTTCGTACCAAATTGTTTAGAGGGAAACATGAACCGTTACTTTTAAGTTATGTGAAACCACATCAGCCTGTTTCAAGAGATACAATTTCTAGATGGATAAAATTAGTAATGGCAAAAATAATATTGACACAACAATTTTCAAAACTCACAGTGTTAGATATGCATGTAGTACCTATTTCTCGTATCTTACAAAAAATAGGATGGTCAGATGCAAAAACATTTGCAAAACTTTATAATAAAAAGATTGAAAAAGATGAAAATTCTTTCAGCTTTAATGTGTTGAAGAATTAATCATGAGGTAAGACATTATATAATTCTTATCTTTAGTATTCCGTTTTATCATTATGGCTTTAAAGTCTCATTTGGTCACGGAAGTGTTACAACGAAATAAAATTTAACAATTAAACATTAAACTAGTCTTGCCTTGGTAAAAGGCGAAGTTTAATTGTAATTTTATAAGTTGTGTAAACACTGAAGGGATTAAAAGCCACATCCTCCCTCCCTTGTTAAGGGAGACCAATATGTAGTTATTGTGGGTTATATAGATATAGGAAGATGTGGTGTGAGTGCCAATGAGACAACTCTCCATCCAAATAACAATTTAAAAAAAGTAAACCATTATAGGTCAATGTACGGCCGTCAACTCGGAGCCTTGGCTCACACCGAACAACAAGCTATAAAGTAGCAAGTAGAGGGGGAAAAGAGAAGTTACTATTTTTGTAATTTGGAAAAAAAAACATTTTTCAGAAAAAATTATTCCCAAACTTATTCTGGAGGACGAATCTGAGATAACGGATCCATGTATTATTAGAAATGAGCAAAAACAATTTTATAAAAAATTGAATACTAGTTCTAACCCATTGTTACTTGAAACTCAACTTGGCTGTATAAATTATTAGATCCCCAAAACTACTCTCCTTGGAAAGTCTTGCCACTTAGTTATATACGAAAATTTGGGGGGAGACAAGATTTTACACTTAAGTCAAGAAGGTTAACTTTATTTAGCGGAAAAGTTAATCCATTTTGGCATGATATCCTGGTAAATTTTTCTAAGTTAAAAAATAAGCTTAAAGCTGAAAACAATACTGAAATTTTGACCCAGTCCATATGGCTGAATCCGAACATCAAAATGGATGGCAAGATGATTTGGAGGTTAAAATATGTTGAAAATAGTATATTTTTCATTAATGATCTGATGTCAGATAATAATACATTATTCTCATATGATGAATTTTAAAAAAAGTATGATATCAATACTAAATTTGTAGAATTTTATATTATTTTAAGTGCGATTCCAAAGAGATGGAAAAGTATAATAGAAGGTAGTTCAAAACTGGAAATTATTGAAAATAAATAAATAGATAAAGTTAAAAAGGAACCAAAATCTTGTAAATTTTTCTATACATTATTTGAGGATAATAAAGTGTTATCTTTATCTTCCCGTGAAAATGGGAAAGAGATTTTAATATGCAGAATGGGGATTGGAATGCTATTTATTCCATGCCCTTCATCATAACCAGAAACTCTTTTTTGCAAAACTTCCAATTTAAGATTGTTCATCGGATTCTACCATGTAATTCATTGTTATTGAAATGTAAATTAAAAGAAACTGAACTTTGTACTTTTTGTTCAGAAATTAAAGAAAATATTTTTCACATTTTTTGGGAATGTAATGTATCACAAAACTTCTGGCTATCCGTTATAGATTGGATTAAAAATTATGGCATTCTCTAGCCTTTCACTGCAAAAGAAGTCATTTTATGTGTGTCTGAGGATTTTGTCAACAGTAAAACAGTTAACAATATTTTTTTGTTATTCAAATATTATATATACAAAAGTAGATGTAAGAACATAGCCCCCACAAAATGTGGTGGGGTAGAATATTTAAAATATTGGATTAATATAGAAAAAATACTCTGTATGTTTCTTAACCCCTGTACAAAAAGTGAAAATGGATCAGAAATGGCATTTGTTAGAAGCAATTTTTTTAATTTTTTTTAATTAATTAACAAAATCTTTTTGTAATATTTATATCCATATCTTATGATATCCATATGACTTAATTGATTTATCAAGTATTATTTTATTTTTAAAATGTGTATCGAATACTGTAGTATGTAATTTCAAATGTTTCATCATGAAAAATAAAATAGTTACAAAAAACAAGCTATAAAGGGCCCCAAAATTACTAGTGTAAAACCATTCAAACGGGAAAACCAACGGTCTAATCTATATATATATATATATATATATATATATATATATATATATATATATATATATATATATATATATATACAACTCGTCTAAACATCAACCCAACAATGTTAGATCTATAAATTTGCTTTCGCAAATTTTTGGTTCTTCCCTCGCCGGGATTCGAACCCATGCTATTGTGATATCGTGACACCAAATCGCCTGCACTGCAGCCGTCCCGCTAGACCACACGACCACCTAGGCTCTCAAAAAAAGAGCTTTCGGTGGCCATATGTTACCTTTCCACGTCAGTTTTAATCTAGCGGCGTACTACAGTACATGATATATAAGGCATGAAGATGTATATATATATATATATATACACGATATCACAGTAGCATGGGTTCGAATCCCGGCGAGGGAAGAACCAAAAATTTGCGAATGCAAATTTACAGATCTAACATTGTTGGGTTGATGTTTAGACGAGTTGTATATATATATATATATACGATGACTTTTTCAGTCTTTTGGTCTTTTGGAAAATGTTGTTTGTGCTGTTTTTAGACCCTTCTACAACGAAATTTGTTTGACATGCACACGTATAAAAATTGCGGTTTTTATCCAACGCAGTCATAGGTTTGAACGTAGTTTTCAATTTAGACTCGTTTATATTTTTTTGTTTGGGCATGTATCATATTTTCCCTCCGGTTTATATGATCCGTTCATCCTATATATTGACTCTTAAAATTCAAGAGTTAATCTAAAATTGAGGGTACTTCCTCTAAAAATGAGGGTACTTTTTTTGGCCTTCCAAATACCGTTTCGATCCCTAACATCACTGAAGAGACATTTATTGTCGAAATCCGGATATGGTGTACTAAAGAAATATTGACACCGAATGTTTGTGGCACAACATCCTGTCCACAAGTTAACAATTTTTTTTTCTTTCTGTGACGTATTAAATTTATATTAAGATCCATTTTGTTACAACTTGTGATCAATTTTATTTTGCAATCGCCAATGGCAGTCAGCAGGGTTAAAGAACATCAGTTGTTCGACCTGTTAGTCAAATGCGTTTTGTTTAAATATACTTTTTCACTCTTTTGGTCTTTTGGAAAATGTTGTTTGTGCTGTTTTTAGACCCTTCTACAACGAAATTTGTTTGACATGCACACGTATAAAAATTGCGGTTTTTATCCAACGCAGTCATAGGTTTGAACGTAGTTTTCAATTTAGACTCGTATATATATATATAGCAGGGTTAAAGAACATCAGTTGTTCGACCTGTTAGTCAAATGCGTTTTGTTTAAATATACTTTTTCACTTTTTTGGTCTTTAGGAAAATGTTGTTTGTGCTGTTTTTAGACCCTTCTACAACGAAATTTGTTTGACATGCACACGTATAAAAATTGCGGTTTTTATCCAACGCAATCATAGGTTTGAACGTAGTTTTCAATTTAGACTCGTTTATATTTTTTGTTTGGGCATGTATCATGTTTTCCCTCCGGTTTATATGATCCGTTCATCCTATATATTGTCTCTTAAAATTCAAGAGTCAATCTTAAATTAAGAGTAAATTATATGGCCTTCCAAAAACCGTTTCGATCCCTAACATCACTGAAGAGACATATATTGTCGAAATATAGATCTGGTGTACTAAAGAAATATTGACACCGAATGTTTGTGGCAAAACATCGTAGCCACAAGTTAACAATTTTTTTTTCTGTGACGTATTAAATTTATATTCAGATCCAGTTTGTTACATCTTGTGATCAATTTTATTTGGCAATCGTCAATGGCAGTCAGCAGGGTTAAAGAACATCAGTTGTTCGACCTGTTAGTCAAATGCGTTTTGTTTAAATATACTTTTTCACTTTTTTGGTCTTTAGGAAAATGTTGTTTGTGCTGTTTTTAGACCCTTCTACAACGAAATTTGTTTGACATGCACACGTATAAAAATTGCGGTTTTTATCCAACGCAATCATAGGTTTGAACGTAGTTTTTAATTTAGACTCGTTTATATATATATATATATATATATATACAACTCGTCTAAACATCAACCCAACAATGTTAGATCTGTAAATTTGCTTTCGCAAATTTTTGGTTCTTCCCTCGCCGGGATTCGAACCCATGCTACTGTGATATCGTGACACCAAATCGCCTGCACTGCAGCCGTCCCGCTAGACCACACGACCACCTGGGCTCTCAAAAAAAGAGCTTTCGGTGGCCATATGTTACCTTTCCACGTCAGTTTTAATCTAGCGGCGTACTACAGTACATGATATATAAGGCATGAAGATGTTATTGTTACAGATCAGCTAAATTATCTATAGTAAAGGATCCTACAAATTAATGTAAGATACAGTCACAGAAAATAATTATATTCATAAGTACGTCTGAGTCAGTGACAACCCTACAACAGATGTATCCATCGGATCGCCATCAATGATGGTGATACATGGCTGTGTACATAATGTATATACAACTCGTCTAAACATCAACCCAACAATGTTAGATCTGTAAATTTGCTTTCGCAAATTTTTGGTTCTTCCCTCGCCGGGATTCGAACCCATGCTACTGTGATATCGTGACACCAAATCGCCTGCATTGCAGCCGTCCCGCTAGACCACACGACCACCTGGGCTCTCAAAAAAAGAGCTTTCGGTGGCCATATGTTACCTTTCCAAGTCAGTTTTAATCTAGCGGCGCACTACAGTACATGATATATAAGGCATGAAGATGTTATTGTTACAGATCAGCTAAATTATCTATAGTAAAGGATCCTACAAATTAATGTAATTCCGATTTTTTATGTTTTTGTTTTGGTATGTAATTTATCAAAAAATAAAACATAAAGTTACATTTTGTGTCTCAACGTCTTCTTTTGGTCAATATCTAACCTCTTCGCTATTTCAAAATCCAAAATAATGATACGCCTGTGACGTTTCTAAATTTTACTACAACATCGACGAATACCATTGAAAACCTTGTACTAAAACCTTGTACTATCATAAACATGTTTCAACACTCATCTGTTTTGTTAAATTTATCAAGTTCAAAATATACTGAATTGATGCAAAGTTTATTTAGCATAATATACTCATAATGTACAAATTATCTTAATCTGATTCAAAAGGTAATAAGTTTCAAAATGATGTGTGTGAAATGTTAAGCTTACGTATATTTGTTTTGAAAGAGATATGCAATAACTTTGATGTCTTTTACAAAAGTCGTCGACAAAATTTTGATTTCAACTGATTTATTATTGCTTTCAGAAATTACGATTAATAAGGCAACAGTTGTATACCGCTGTTCGAAATTCGTAAATCGATCGAGAAAAAAACGAACCCGGTCTACAAACTAAAACTGAGGTAAACACATCAAAGATAAGGAGAGAACTACGTCACAACAGAAACACAACACGCAAGTGTAACACAACCAGAAACGAACTATACTATAACAATGACCATTTTTCTGACTTGGAAAGGTTAAATATAACATTAAAATGACAACATCACATGACAGAACTACAGTACAAATAAATACAGGAACAGTTAGGACAAAGAAATACACAAATAAACATTACAATAGGTCATGCTTATAGTGATCAAAGGTACCAGGCTTATAATTTAATACACCATACGTGTATTTTATCTACATAAGACTCACCAGTGACGCTCAGATCAAAATAGTAATGAAAGCCAGACAAGTACAAAGTTGAAGATCATTCAAGATTCAAGATTCAAAGTTTTATTTAGAGTCGATATTCAATGAACTACATAACACAAGCTCTAATGAGCTTTTCAAATCGACTTAAAAACAAAATACAATACACACACACAATACAATACACACATACAAAAAAGTCATGAAAACAACACAATTCTAAACATATAATGCATAGTAAGATACCATATTGACATATATAAGTTAAAAGCATATAGTACACTTAAAATATAGCACAAGTTAATAATAAGATTGCACAAATTAGATAGTTACACAGAAAATAAAAATAAAACAGGTTTAAACACTAAATGCATGCACTGCACTGGCATGAGCTGTTACTTGGATCCCATGTCTGTACCAATTTTTTGAATTGGTCAAAAGATGTTTCCACTCGACAATGGTTTGGAAGCTCATTCCAGATTTGTGCAGTATTATAGCGAAACGATCTTAAGCCATACTTAGTAGTTCGAACCCAAATTAGTGACCCAAAATTCTAAAAAGTGGTGCCAAATACGGCTCAGTTTATCTATGCCTGGGATAAGAAAATTCTTAGTATTTAGAAAGGCAAATGGTGTGAACATATTAGATCACCGATATTTTTAAGTACAAATCAATAAGTCTCAGTTTTAAAGCGTAAAAAAAGGTAAAAACAACAAAGTAATTGCACCGTCGTGAAAGCGTGTTTTTTTTATATTATCAAATATCACTTGTACATAAAAGAGGGACAAAAGATACCAGAAGGACAGTTAAACTCATAAATCTAAAAATAAACTGACAACGCCATGGCTAAAAATGAAAAGGACAAACAGACAAACAATAGTGCACACGACACAACATAGAAAACTAAAGAATTAACAACACGAACCCCACCAAAAACTATGGGTTATCTCAGGTGATCCGGAAGGGTAATCAGATCCTGTTCCACATGTGGCACCCGTCGTGTTGCTTATGAAATAACAAATCCGGTAAGTAGTCTAATTCGGTAGGTCGCATTTATGATTGACAACATACTTGGTACGTTCGGAGGACGTGTTTTTTAACAGACTGTCGGCATTCCAGTGGGAACAAATTGCGCCCCTCTTCTTGTCGACTTGTTTCTGTATTATTACGAGGCTGACTTCATACAGGAACTTCTTAGGAAGAAAGATAAGAAGTTAGCAATATCCTTTAACTCTACTTTCTGCTATAAAGATGATGGTCTTTCACTTAATAATTCAAAATTTGGTGACTATGTTGAACGCATCTATCCCATCGAACTAGAGATAAAGGATACTACAGATACAGTTAAGTCGGCATCATATCTTGACTTACATCTTGAAATTGAAAATGAAGGTCGGTTGAAAACAAAACTTTACAACAAAAGATATGATTTCAGCTTTCCAATTGTGAACTTTCCATTTCTAAGTAGCAACATTCCAGCAGCACCAGCAGCACCTGCATACGGGGTATATATCTCCCAATTGATACGATATGCCCGTGCTTGCATTTCCTATCAGGATTTTCTTGATAGAGGGTTGCTGCTCACAAGGATGTTATTAAAACCAAGAGTTCCAAACGGTGAAGTTGAAATCATCCCTTCGTAAGTTTTACGGACGCCATCACGAGTTGGTTGACAGTTATGGAATAACCGTTTCACAAATGATATCGGATATGTTCTTTACGTCGTAACTACAATCTCCTACCCTTTCATGAATGTGACCTCCCGCATTAGACTATAACCGGATTTGTAATTACATAAGCAACATGACGGGTGCTACATGTGGAGCAGGATCTGCTTACCCTTCCGGAGTACCTGAGATCACCCCTAGTTTTTGGTAGGGTTCTTGTTGCTTAGTCTTTAGTTTTCTATGTTGTGTGTTCTGTACTATTATTTGTCTGTCTTCTTATTTTTAGCCATAACGTTGTTAGTTTATTTTCTATCTATGAGTTTGACTATCCCTCTGGTATCTTTCGTCCCTCTTTCATAATATGGTACAGATTTTTCTTGCTTGTTATACGACACTAGAGAATTGTTGGTTCACTCTTTACGGTTTGCCTTTCAGTCGGTATGTTTTTGAATGTACTTTGTCAAGGTCCTTGTAAAAACTAAATTGTGCGACGGTCAGTCTTTGAATGCCAATCCTGTCAGGCATAGCTCCGTGCCTAAATCAATGAATATTCCCTAGTGCAAACCTCTGTGTGATCCGAAGTGCAGTAAGCATGAATTTTCGTATTACATCTTTCCTATCTTCTTGAATTCACAGTTCGATTGCTTGATCGATTTAATCATTTTTTTACCTGGCTAACTGGTGTTTGGCATTCTGTTCATGTTTCTGTATAAAGTAATCAACAAGAAAACGTATGCCTATAGATTCCTGTCAGTTTCTGCATTAGTTTAATTTAACAGTGGTAGATCTTAATTCAAATTAAAATTGTCTGTTATAACTTTAGCTAATTCGATTTCTTGTGTATCACACCTGTTTTTGAAATAAGCCAACGTAAACTTGGAATCAGTTTGTTTTATCTTCTTTCTACTTTTCTTTTATCTTGTTTATACATTTTGGGTTTAATTCCTAGTTTACTCTATCCAATGTGCCAATCGAAAGCGTTGATCAGGTTTAACAGTTCAACGTTCAGATTAAAAGATGGGCGAAAGATACCAGAGGGACATTCAAACTCATAGATGGAAAAAAAATAAGGTATATTATTTTCTGTCCTTATTGACACCCAAATGTTAAAACTCCAGCAAAGATATCCACGTGGACTAAAGTACATTATATTTTATGCAGCAGAAATCCTGCAATCTGAATGGTTAATAACCTCTGTGTAAATAACACCTCACACTTGTTCAACCCGGAATAAATTATATTTTGCCAAAAAAATCCAAAAAATTAAATTTTGCCAAAATAAAGAAAATATGAAAGGTCAAAAAAGTAAGAAGAAAAGATAAAAGAAAAGAGTGATTGACTAAAATTAAGGGTGTATGAATTTTCCACACCGGTGTCAATTCTGTTCACCCCTGATTTCAAAAAGCTGTAATAAACTAATAATAACTCCTGTTTCAAAACCCACGTCAGGCAGACTTGTAGGTAAGTTTGCCGAACAAACAAGGAAATTGTCCGGCAGAAGTTATTTGAAGGTCATAATGACTAAGTTCACTGATCATCAAATATGCCTTATGTACCCAAGACCCATTAGTGGCGATCGATACAAAACAGTTCGAAGGTAACATCAATAAGGATGTTAAAAAGCATTGAAAACCAAATATTCCAAACGTTTTGCCAAATACGTCTGATGTTATTTATATGGAGGTTCAAAAACCTTTGTATTTCGAATGATATACAGATTTATAAACAAAACGTTGTGCCTATTTAATGTAAGCTGAAGTTGCCTAAGGGGAGAAAAACCCTAATATTTTGAATAATGTCAAAGTCCAATGAACTGAAACTACTATAAAAATAAGGCATCAATGATACCTCATGTCTACTGTTTAGGTGGTAACCTTAAAAGTGGGGCGAAAGATGCCAGAGGAAACAGTCAAACTCATAAATCGAAAACAAGCTGACAACGTCAGGGCTAAAAATGGAAAATACAAATAGACAAATAATAGTACATGTAATACACAACATATAAAACTAAGACTGAGCATCACCAACACCATTCAAAACTGGGGTTGATTTCCGGTGCTCCGGAAGGATAAGCAGGTCCTGCTCCACATGTGGCACCCGTCGTGTTGCTCATGTTATTACAAATCGGGTTAAAAGATTCTTTGTGAATTGGCCGTTTCAGAACCAAAAAACAAGCTATAAAGGGCCCCAAAATTACTAGTGTAAAACCATTCAAACGGGAAAACCAACGGTCTGACTCAGACGTACTTATGAATATAATTATTTTCTGTGACTGTATCTTACATTAATTTGTAGGATCCTTTACTATAGATAATTTAGCTGATCTGTAACAATAACATCTTCATGCCTCATATATCATGTACTGTAGTACGCCGCTAGATTAAAACTGACGTGGAAAGGTAACACATGCCCACCGAAAGCTCTTTTTTTGAGAGCCCAGGTGGTCGTGTGGTCTAGCGGGACGACTGCAGTGCAGGCGATTTGGTGTCACGATATCACAGTAGCATGGGTTCGAATCCCGTCGAGGGAATAACCAAAAATTTGCGAAAGCAAATTTACAGATCTAACATTGTTGGGTTGATGTTTAGACGAGTTGTATATATATATATTAGACACTTATATAATTCAATTTAGTAACTGCATCAGTTTATTTACAAACTGATCCACACCTATATAGATTGAATGTTGATTGTTGCTATTTTTAGACACTATATATATATATATATATATATATATACGATGACTTTTTCACTCTTTTGGTCTTTTGGAAAATGTTGTTTGTGCTGTTTTTAGACCCTTCTACAACGAAATTTGTTTGACATGCACACGTATAAAAATTGCGGTTTTTATCCAACGCAGTCATAGGTTTGAACGTAGTTTTCAATTTAGACTCGTTTATATTTTTTTGTTTGGGCATGTATCATATTTTCCCTCCGGTTTATATGATCCGTTCATCCTATATATTGACTCTTAAAATTCAAGAGTTAATCTAAAATTGAGGGTACTTCCTCTAAAAATGAGGGTACTTTTTTTGGCCTTCCAAATACCGTTTCGATCCCTAACATCACTGAAGAGACATTTATTGTCGAAATCCGGATATGGTGTACTAAAGAAATATTGACACCGAATGTTTGTGGCACAACATCCTGTCCACAAGTTAACAATTTTTTTTTTCTGTGACGTATTAAATTTATATTAAGATCCATTTTGTTACAACTTGTGATCAATTTTATTTGGCAATCGCCAATGGCAGTCAGCAGGGTTAAAGAACATCAGTTGTTCGACCTGTTAATCAAATGCGTTTTGTTTAAATATACTTTTTCACTCTTTTGGTCTTTTGGAAAATGTTGTTTGTGCTGTTTTTAGGACCCTTCTACAACGAAATTTGTTTGACATGCACACGTATAAAAATTGCGGTTTTTATCCAACGCAGTCATAGGTTTGAACGTAGTTTTCAATTTAGACTCGTATATATATAACGGTCATCGTAGCGACTACCAATGCAAGCCAGACCTCCCTCTTAGTCGTCATTTGAGATCCCCTGGCCACACTAAGGCAGATCTCAATCGACTGACCATTACTATCATTGACCACAACTCTGCTTGGTCTAGGGAGGATAGACTTACTCGGGAAAGATTTTGGATAAGAAAATTAACAACTTTGGCACCAAATGGGATAAATGAAAAGATGTAATTCGACACCATGCGGTGCTTCACATCTGGGTTATATTACTTATTATTACAGTCCCCGTTTTTATTTCTATCCTTACTCATTTCTAAAATATATCTGTTGAATATAACAATCTAAATTGCTTAATATTTTGAGGGATGCATAAGTACCAAGCCACGTCCAACTATTTTACTTTAGTCAAAATTTGTTATTTTTTTAAACGGCCGTTTGTTTTAAACATCGCAGACTCTAATGTTACTACACTACAGTTGTTAAATCTGAAATATTTAGAAATTTAGACCGTTCAGTGCTGTTTATTTAGAAATAAGACCGTTCAGTGCTGTTTATTTAGAAATAAGACCGTTCAATGCTGTTTATTTGGAATTCTTATTGACGCAATCTTTCTTGTAACATCATAATTATCGACACTGTTAAAGCTTTAGAATTGTGCTAGTTCATATCGCACATTATTATTTTTATTTAAAACATTTATTTGAACTCTCTGATGTAATTAGTCATATAACCTATTTCATATTCAACATATTTTTGCAATGATGCAAGCGTCTTAACTGATGTTCGGTTTGCCTTTTTTATTGTATAAATTTCAAGATTTAGTAAAAGTTTATAATCTAAGAAGACTTAAAGATGATTCATTTAACATCAGAATCTGACTGACGAAGGATATCTGTTATCCGAAATATTTATAAATAATTACATTTATAGTTCTTTTTTGTGTTATTGGTGTTGTTATGTACACTTTTTAGGCGTTTATATAATTTATTGTATTGTGTACATGTATCGTTACTTGTAACGATCCAGCGCCCTCGTGGGAAAAATCGTTGACTATTATTCAGACGTTTTATATATATATATATATATATATATATAACTCGTCTAAACATCAACCCAACAATGTTAGATCTGTAAATTTGCTTTCGCAAATTGTTGGTTCTTCCCTCGCCGGGATTCGAACCCATGCTACTGTGATATCGTGACACCAAATCGCCTGCACTCTAGCATATATATCATTGTTTGTCATATTGATAAAACTTTACTTTGAAGACTGAAGTTCACACATGCGCAGCACAATCTTAATCTTTAATCACAACTCATAAAATTACAATTAAACTTCGCCTTTTACCAAGGCAAGACTCGTTTAATTGTTAAATTATATGCGCAAACAGAATATCACATTATAGCATAAACAAATCAACTTGAAAATATAAGATCATCGTTGAAAAGTCTGAACCACGACAAGATTCGTATTTATATGAAAATCAAATATAAATACACACTCATACTTGGATAATCAAACATTATTTTAAAAAGAAGCATAGGCCAAAATAAAATAGAAATCAGTTTGGTTTTTTTTTTTTTTTTTGGTGTTGATTATCTTAGTTCGTAAAAAGGTAGGACAAGTTTGAATGCATTGAGGTGTTTTTTTTGTTATCGTCTTTGTACTTTTTGTACCCATAAATAAAAAGCTTTCCTATCAGGGTTGAAAGTTCAAACAAGGAATTAAGATAAGGGTTGATGATGTTCAGTCACTATTGCCATCCAAGTGTGAAAAATCCATCATAGTAACGAGGACTTTGAATAAAGTTCAATAAATTCAGTTATTTGAAGATCATAATGACTCACTACTCATCAAGAATACGACTGACGAACGTTTTGTGTACACAAGATTCCTCCGTGGCGCTCGAATCTGAAAAGTTTGAAAACTATATTAATTAGGAATTCTAAAGCTATCTGTTGAGAGAATCATTTTCATCGGACGATGACAATTATTTTGATAGGTTTGATCTCACATTCTACCAGTCCGTAATTAAGAAAAGCTACCATTTCAAATTCCGATTTTTTTTGGTTTTTGTTTTGGTATGTAATTTATCAAAAAATAAAACATAAAGTTACATTTTGTGTCTCAACGTCTTCTTTTGGTCAATATCTAACCTCTTCGCTATTTCAAAATCCAAAATAATGATACGCCTGTGACGTTTCTAAATTTTACTACAACATCGACGAATACCATTGAAAACCTTGTACTATCATAAACATGTTTCAACACTCATCTGTTTTGTTAAATTTATCAAGTTCAAAATATACTGAATTGATGCAAAGTTTATTTAGCATAATATACTCATAATGTGCAAATTATCTTAATCTGATTCAAAAGGTAATAAGTTTCAAAATGATGTGTGTGAAATGTTAAGCTTACGTATATTTGTTTTGAAAGAGATATGCAATAACTTTGATGTCTTTTACAAAAGTCGTCGACAAAATTTTGATTTCAACTGATTTATTATTGCTTTCAGAAATTACGATTAATAAGGCAACAGTTGTATACCGCTGTTCGAAATTCTTAAATCGATCGAGAAAAAAACGAACCCGGTCTACAAACTAAAACTGAGGTAAACACATCAAAGATAAGGAGAGAACTACGTCACAACAGAAACACAACACGCAAGTGTAACACAACCAGAAACGAACTATACTATAACAATGACCATTTTTTGACTTGGAAAGGTTAAATATAACATTAAAATGACAACATCACATGACAGAACTACAGTACAAATAAATACAGGAACAGTTAGGACAAAGAAATACACAAATAAACATTACAATAGGTCATGCTTATAGTGATCAAAGGTACCAGGCTTATAATTTAATACACCATACGTGTATTTTATCTACATAAGACTCACCAGTGACGCTCAGATCAAAATAGTAATGAAAGCCAGACAAGTACAAAGTTGAAGATCATTCAAGATTCAAGATTCAAAGTTTTATTTAGAGTCGATATTCAATAAACTACATAACACAAGCTCTAATGAGCTTTTCAAATCGACTTAAAAACAAAATACAATACACACACACAATACAATACACACATACAAAAAAGTCATGAAAACAACACAATTCTAAACATATAATGCATAGTAAGATACCATAATGACATATATAAGTTAAAAGCATATAGTACACTTAAAATATAGCACAAGTTAATAATAAGATTGCACAAATTAGATAGTTACACAGAAAATAAAAATAAAACAGGTTTAAACACTAAATGCATGCACTGCACTGGCATGAGCTGTTACTTGGATCCCATGTCTGTACCAATTTTTTGAATTGGTCAAAAGATGTTTCCACTCGACAATGGTTTGGTAGCTCATTCCAGATTTGTGCAGTATTATAGCGAAACGATCTTAAGCCATACTTAGTAGTTCGAACCCAAATTAGTGACCCAAAATTCTAAAAAGTGGTGCCAAATACGGCTCAGTTTATCTATGCCTGGGATAAGAAAATTCTTAGTATTTAGAAAGGCAAATGGTGTGAACATATTAGATCACCGATATTTTTAAGTACAAATCAATAAGTCTCAGTTTTAAAGCGTAAAAAAAGGTAAAAACAACAAAGTAATTGCACCGTCGTAAAGCGTGTTTTTTTTTATATTATCAAATATCACTTGTACATAAAAGAGGGACAAAAGATACCAGAAGGACAGTTAAACTCATAAATCGAAAATAAACTGACAACGCCATGGCTGAAAATGAAAAGGACAAACAGACAAACAATAGTACACACGACACAACATAGAAAACTAAAGAATTAACAACACGAACCCCACCAAAAACTATGGGTTATCTCAGGTGATCCGGAAGGGTAATCAGATCCTGAAATAACAAATCCGGTAAGTAGTCTAATTCGGTAGGTCGCATTTATGATTGACAACATACTTGGTACGTTCGGAGGACGTGTTTTTTAACAGACTGTCGGCATTCCAGTGGGAACAAATTGCGCCCCTCTTCTTGTCGACTTGTTTCTGTATTATTACGAAACTGACTTCATACAGGAACTTCTTAGGAAGAAAGATAAGAAGTTAGCAATATCCTTTAACTCTACTTTCTGCTATAAAGATGATGTTCTTTCACTTAATAATTCAAAATTTGGTGACTATGTTGAACGCATCTATCCCATCGAACTAGAGATAAAGGATACTACAGATACAGTTAAGTCGGCCTCATATCTTGACTTACATCTTGAAATTGAAAATGAAGGTCGGTTGAAAACAAAACTTTACGACAAAAGATATGATTTCAGCTTTCCAATTGTGAACTTTCCATTTCTAAGTAGCAACATTCCAGCAGCACCAGCAGCACCTGCATACGGGGTATATATCTCCCAATTGATACGATATGCCCGTGCTTGCATTTCCTATCAGGATTTTCTTGATAGAGGGTTGCTGCTCACAAGGATGTTATTAAAACCAAGAGTTCCAAACGGTGAAGTTGAAATCATCCCTTCGTAAGTTTTACGGACGCCATCACGAGTTGGTTGACAGTTATGGAATAACTGTTTCACAAATGATATCGGATATGTTCTTTACGTCGTAACTACAATCTCCTACCCTTTCATGAATGTGACCTCCCGCATTAGACTATAACCGGATTTGTAATTACATAAGCAACATGACGGGTGCTACATGTGGAGCAGGATCTGCTTACCCTTCCGGAGTACCTGAGATCACCCCTAGTTTTTGGTAGGGTTCGTGTTGCTTAGTCTTTAGTTTTCTATGTTGTGTGTTCTGTACTATTATTTGTCTGTCTTCTTATTTTTAGCCATAACGTTGTTAGTTTATTTTCTATCTATGAGTTTGACTATCCCTCTGGTATCTTTCGTCCCTCTTTTATAATATGGTACAGATTTTTCTTGCTTGTTATAAGACACTAGAGAATTGTTGGTTCACTCTTTACGGTTTGCCTTTCAGTCGGTATGTTTTTGAATGTACTTAGTCAAGGTCCTTGTAAAAACTAAATTGTGCGACGGTCAGTCTTTGAATGCCAATCCTGTCAGGCATAGCTCCGTGCCTAAATCAATGAATATTCCCTAGTGCAAACCTCTGTGTGATCCGAAGTGCATTAAGCATGAATTTTCGTATTACATCTTTCCTATCTTCTTGAATTCACAGTTCGATTGCTTGATCGATTTAATCAATTTTTACCTGGCTAACTGGTGTTTGGCATTCTGTTCATGTTTCTGTATAAAGTAATCAACAAGAAAACGTATGCCTTATAGATTCCTGTCAGTTTCTGCATTAGTTTAATTTAACAGTGGTAGATCTTAATTCAAATTAAAATTGTCTGTTATAACTTTAGCTAATTCGATTTCTTGTGTATCACACCTGTTTTTGAAATAAGCCAACGTAAACTTGGAATCAGTTTGTTTTATCTTCTTTCTACTTTTCTTTTATCTTGTTTTTACATTTTGGGTTTAATTCCTAGTTTACTCTATCCAATGTGCCAATCGAAAGCGTTGATCAGGTTTAACAGTTCAACGTTCAGATTAAAAGATGGGCGAAAGATACCAGAGGGACATTCAAACTCATAGATGGAAAAAAAAATAAGGTATATTATTTTCTGTCCTTATTGACACCCAAATGTTAAAACTCCAGCAAAGATATCCACGTGGACTAAAGTACATTATATTTTATGCAGCAGAAATCCTGCAATCTGAATGGTTAATAACCTCTGTGTAAATAACACCTCACACTTGTTCAACCCGGAATAAATTATATTTTGCCAAAAAAATCCAAAAAATTAAATTTTGCCAAAATAAAGAAAATATGAAAGGTCAAAAAAGTAAGAAGAAAAGATAAAAGAAAAGAGTGATTGACTAAAATTAAGGGTGTATGAATTTTCCACACCGGTGTCAATTCTGTTCACCCCTGATTTCAAAAAGCTGTAATAAACTAATAATAACTCCTGTTTCAAAACCCACGTCAGGCAGACTTGTAGGTAAGTTTGCCGAACAAACAAGGAAATTGTCCGGCAGAAGTTATTTGAAGGTCATAATGACTAAGTTCACTGATCATCAAATATGCCTTATGTACCCAAGACCCATTAGTGGCGATCGATACAAAACAGTTCGAAGGTAACATCAATAAGGATGTTAAAAAGCATTGAAAACCAAATATTCCAAACGTTTTGCCAAATACGTCTGATGTTATTTATATGGAGGTTCAAAAACCTTTGTATTTCGAATGATATACAGATTTATAAACAAAACGTTGTGCCTATTCAATGTAAGCTGAAGTTGCCTAGGGGGAGAAAAACCCTAATATTTTGAATAATGTCAAAGTCCAATGAACTGAAACTACAATAAAAATAAGGCATCAATGATACCTCATGTCTACTGTTTAGGTGGTAACCTTAAAAGTGGGGCGAAAGATGCCAGAGGAAACAGTCAAACTCATAAATCGAAAACAAGCTGACAACGTCAGGGCTAAAAATGGAAAATACAAATAGACAAATAATAGTACATGTAATACACAACATATAAAACTAAGACTGAGCATCACCAACACCATTCAAAACTGGGGTTGATTTCCGGTGCTCCGGAAGGATAAGCAGGTCCTGCTCCACATGTGGCACCCGTCGTGTTGCTCATGTTATTACAAATCGGGTTAAAAGATTCTTTGTGAATTGGCCGTTTCAGAAACTAGAGGACTATGGGTATTCTCATTGTTCGTACACCAAAATGAAAATGACGTTACGTCATTGGTTTAAGTTCAATTGTTTAGAACTTTTTTGACCAATCACAACGTTTTGGTGTACGCTTTTGAATATATTACACAGAATGCATTAGATTCTGAAACGGCGAATTGAAAAGAAAGAGTTTGTGATTCTTCTATCCAGAAGTGCATATAGTTTTCAGCTGCATGGATAGCTCACATTTAAAAACTTGATCTTTAATAGCACCAGTTTCTTGATTGGGTATACTGTATTTAGATTTATGAATTATGACATTGAGGCAATGGACGAGATTTTCTGCTAGGATTGTATTTTAGAATTTTGTATGATCTATTAACTTTAGATGGATTTACATTCGTACGACATCAGATTGTATACGTCATTTTTATTCGTTTTTGATTGTTTGTATTTTAAATAGATGTCCTCGAACATATTGGTCTTTGAAAAACGTTGTTGTATCCACCCTCACCCCGCTCAAAACAAAATAAATTGTACTTCTACATTGTATTGTAGACCTCACAATTGTGTTTTAAACAGATGTGTATTTCCAAAGTTTATCAATTAACAGCTCGAAAGGAAAACATCCTTCTTATACCTAATCACACTTTGTCGGGAAAAACAGTTTTTACCCTCTTTTTAAGAAAGCAGCTTCTATTTATCCTTATATTGTTATAACCACTTAAATTGTTTTCTCTGTCGTCCTTTATTATGGATAGATTAACGTTTTCGTCAAATGTTAGATTAAAATGTTGAACAGTTTTTTGTATGTAATTCTAGATAAGAGGCAGTAAGACATTCACTGTTCCAAGGTGAAGGTATTGCATATGTTAATGATTTCTGTGAAAAACAAAATTTACAGAAAGGCGAAATTGAATATATATTTTGTGCATTCCTTTCATTGGGGAATAAATTTGCATCTGATTATACGTGACATATCGGTTATTTGAATAAATTTATCAAAGTTAATGTATTTTGTTGACATCCGACTGTATTTTTCACAATACCAGGTTGTGGTAATTTTATATTGGTTCCAGAGTACTCGAATGGAACCACCGAACTAGAAATTTATTTCCGGACAGATGGTGCACATAATTCCTCATGAATAAGTCCAATAGCTGTAAGTTGTGCGTATATAAATTATGTATTTTCTATGTTACTTGATGATAAACCAAATTATTTATCACAGTAATTGATAAAATATGTCAAGTGTGAACAAACCTAATACTTATTGTTCCCAACATATCTTTTACACAACATTATTATAAAGCTCGACTGATTAATGTCAGAAAGATAAATGATGGCGTTATATACGAAAAACAAAATATTAAATTACAGCATGACCAAAATATAGTCGTGTCATGGTCGAGAAGGACAAAACACATAAATCATCATCCAACTTGAAAATATTAGATTACTTTCGTTTAATAGTTAAAATGGGGCGTCGTATAATGAGATATCAAATATGGATATGCCATTTTATAATCAAGAATCATTTAAAATAAGTAGAGGCCAACGTAAACTATACATCAGTTACTTAGGCAGATACTTCTTTTTCTAAAGTCTGATTTTCCCAGTTTGTTTTTATATATAAAAAAACAATACGTTGTATTATTGACAATGAGACAGCAGTTTACAAGAGACCAAATGACTTACAAAGATAACAACTATAGGTTACTGTACGACCCTCAACAATGAGCAAAGCCCATACCGCATAGTAAGCTATAAAAAGCCCAGAACAAATGACATATGTAAAACAATTCAAACGAGAAAACTAACAGACTTAATTATGTACAACAAATTAACGAAAAACAAATATGTTAGACATAAACAAACGACAACCACTAAATTACAGGCTACTGGCTTGGAAACAGCACATACATACATATAGAATTTGGCGGGGTTAAACATGTGAGCAGGATTCTCCCTTTCCATAGGTAACAGTAGTGTAACAATACAACATAAGAACAAACTATAAAAGTCAGTTGAAAAAGTCTTAACTTGTCAAATAAGTACGATGATCACATCACAACAACAACAACAAAACATTGAGTACAGGTTTGACATTACTCGCAGTTACAAACAGCTTGTTAAAAGTCAATAACAACTTATAAAAACAAATTATGCATCTTAGACTGGATTATCAATCAGTACACATCATCCAATTTCCAATGGATTTAGTGTAACGATGCCATAAACAGTCATTGACCTTGTGTATCATACAGGTATCGACAGATTGTAGATCCATGAATGTGCATATGTATTTACAATAATATTTGGTTTGCTTTTGATTAACTGATAACAAAATCAATAGTATTACCAATAAAAACAATATTCAAAGATCTAATTACAGTGTTGAATTGGTAACCTTTTACAATAAGTTATTTAAAGGATCAATTAGTTTACCTCGATCGTTACTCAATGTATGAGCTCGGTAAACAACATCTCTGTAAAATGAGGATGTGCTTTTCCGTTTAAAATATGTTTTCTACATGTTCAACCAAACTTCAAAAGCAAATCTTTGTATCTATGGAAAAATTAAGTTATGGTTTTAAGTAGTTTTTTGTATCGAAATCCTTTAATTTACCAGCAATACATAGATTACGTTCATTAAAATTCAAAATGTCAAACAGACTTTCTTATACTTAATCACACTTTGTCGGGAAAAACAGTTTTTACCCTCTTTTTAAGAAAGCAGCTTTATTTATCCTTATATTGTTATAACCACTTAAATTGTTTTCTCTGTCGTCCTTTATTATGGATAGATTTACGTTTTCGTCAAATGTTAGATTAAAATGTTGAACAGTTTTTTGTATGTAATTCTAGATAAAGGCAGTAGGACATTCACTGTTCCAAGGTGAAGGTATTGCATATGTTAATGATTTCTGTGAAAAACAAAATTTACAGAAAGGCGAAATTGAATATATATTTTGTGCATTCCTTTCATTGGTGCATACATTTGCGTCTGATTATACGTGACATATCGGGAAGGAGCTAATCCTTTTCAACTGATTTTTATAGTTCGTTCTTATGTTGTACTATTATACCACTGTCCCAGGTTAGGGGAAGGGTTAAGATTCCGCTAACATGTTTAACCTCGCCACATTATTTATGTATGTGCCTGTCCAAAGTCAGGAGCCTTTAATTCAGTGGTTGTCGTTTGTTTATGTGTAACATATTTGTTTTTCTTTCATTCTTTTTAAATAATAAGGCCGTTAGTTTTCTCGTTTGAATTGTTTTACATTGTCTTATCGTGGCCTTTTATAGCTGACTATGCGGTATGGCTTTGCTCATTGTTGAAGGCCGTACGGTTACCTATAGTTGTCATTTTGGTCTTTTGTTAATAGTTGTCTCATTGGCAATAATACCATATCTTCTTTTTTTATATTATTCAAAACAAAATTCTTTGAAACGGACTTTATCAAGATGCTTGATTTCTGGATTCAAAAGTATGGATGTAACGGTTATTAAAACAATCAAAATTGACTATGTTTATGACATCTATATGCTAAATCCGTTTGGTAAGTACTGAATGACATGTTAAAAGTCTAGAAAAGCAAGCATTCTTAATTAGTTTTAATTCGCTTTAAAACCGTTTTCAGTAATTGATAGTAATCTTATTGGAGTGCCATGTGTCGATTGTTTTAAGATAATAGTTTTTGTGTCTTGTACCGATCTGTAAAGTTAAAACAAAAACTAAAGCTTTGACAACACCTAAGCAGTTGCTAGGTAAGATGCACTGTTTATAGATATGTGGCATATGATGGGGAATCTTTTTACGAAATGTTCTGCGGAAATAGATCTTTTTAATAATTTGGTCCAGTTTCATAGCTTTAGATGAATTTACATTCATACGATGTCATACTTTATAAATTATTTTGTAATATTTTTTGACGTTATTATTGTTGGTATTTTAGATAGGTATCCTCGAACAAATTGGTCTTCGAAAAACGTTGTTACGTGCCTATCCATACCCACGTAAGTTGTACTTCAATTTTGTACTGAATACCTCACAGTCGTCTTTTGATACATAGCTGCTTTCCTTATATACTGACCCTTTTGTTTTACTAACTTAATATCGTAACTACCAAATCAAAATTCAAAAACGTCTCTCCCATCGCCAACTGCGCACCACCCCCCTTTTCCTAAAAATACCAATTACGACATCGAAAAAAAATCATCATATTTTTTCATACAAAGTATAATACAAAACTATTTTAATTTAAATAAAAACCATCATTGAGTAACAAATTCATATCTCAAATAACTGGTTTGTCCTTTATTATAAACTGGTTACGTAATCTTCACATGTCATACTAAATCAATGCAAAGATTTTAAGTAAATGCAATTCTAAATAACATGCAGTCGGGCATAAACTGTTCAAGTTGAAGGTATTAAATGATCTTAAATATGTTAATGAATTCTGTTAAAATCAAATATTCAGTCAAACAAATATTTATTTTGTGTTTTCCTTTAATTAGATAAAACATTTGCGTCTGCTTATTTATACGTGACATTTCGGCTATTTAAATAAATCTTTCAAACATTATTTATTTTGTACAGAATAAAAGATTAGAATAGTTTTATTTTAAGAATAAAGATTAAGAGCAAACCAGTTAACTAATTTTGCATACGTTTGTTCTTTACAGACTATAGCGGGCGAAAGGAACTAGCTAACTATAAACGTCAAGTAGAAAATGCAAATCTGCTGTTCGAAAGGTCAGAGGAGAGATGTCTGATTCTAAATGCTTTTAAAAATACATATCTGGAAATAAAATCCTTGACTATAGTATTTATTTATGATTTAAAGCCTTATATGATTTTAATCTGAGCAAAACGGAGCTTTAGAGATATATAATTCTAACCGTCATTAACTTTCTCCATCCCCATTAATAAAACGTTAGAAATGTCCATAGCAAATAATGTTGTGCTGGTTAAAGTTGGTTTTATAACCAGTTGATTATTAAGATCTTTTTCAGAAAATTTTCAACAGAATGGCGATGAAATTCCAAGAATTGTTTTGAAGAGTAATCCCAATTACCGCCAAAAAGAAAGATCAACACCAGCTCATGCCTTTAAGCAACAACTGGAATTACTAGAATCCGCAAACAGAATTGTGAAGTTTGTTAACCCGAAATAAGGATTTGAATTTTAAAAGAGGGAAAAGATAATCATATAAGATTCAAAAACAAACAAGATTAATATTGCATGCGATACAGATTTTGCCATGTTTTATACGCTTTGCGATATATTTAAACAGGAAAGTATAGAGGAACTGCTTTCTGAATCCTGGCACATGGGTTACCTTCAGATTAACTTTTGCTTTGTTTTAAAACTTTAAAGAACTGGTTATTATTTGTCCGAAGCACCTGGCTTACCTTACAATTAACGTCCTGTCAAATTTTTTATAGAAATATTTTGTTTATTGTATTTTTTGTGTGTTTTGTATGGTATTTCATTGAGTTCTTTTTTATATTTGCTTTTCTTGTGCCAAAAAATATGAAAGCTTGACGTCTTACGTTGAGCTTTCTAATGTTATGACGTCACATACGAAACATTGACGTCATTTGATAAATGATGTCACGCCCTAATAACCGTTTGATTTAGGACCCATTGAGGAAAAATATTTTTGAGAAGCTTGCATAAATCAAATATTATACAGAAGATGGGGTATAATTGACAATGAGACAGCTCTACACAAAAGCCAAAATGACACAGAAAGTATAACCCTTATAGGTCAGCAATAAAATGCGTCGAAATGACAATGCTAAACAATTCAAACGAGAAAACTAGATCTAACAGCCTAAATTATGTACAAAATGATCGAACAACCCATATGTTACACACCAACAAACGACAACCGAATTACTTTGGACAGGTTCATACATAGAATGTGGCGGGATCACAACCCTCCCCTAGCCTGAGTGGTGAAACATTACAATATAAGAACGAAGTAAAGAATTCAGATGAAAAGGTTGAACTCATCAGATGGATACAAGTAGAAATACTTCACAGAGTGGACGTGACCGGGTACTTGTATATTCCAACAACAAAAATAAAACACTTAATACAGATCTGAAAGTACTCACAGTTACTCACAACTAGTTCAAAGTTTCTAACAACTAATAAAAAAATGATGCATCTAGGACTAAACATGGACTTCGTGTTACTTTCGTCGATATCTCTAAGGCATAAATGAGAAACTTGACTAGGGTTGTGATAAAGGTTGCACATCAAAGTTGGCAAATTTTCTGTATGTCAAAGTCAGATGAACCATGCCAGGCAGACATGTACAATTCTTCCATACAACAAATATACTCGACTTATTGCTTATAATTTAAGAAAAACAGACCAAAACACAAAAAATATTCACCAATGAACCGTGAAAAGTCAAATTAAACCTGTGAGACTGAAATGTGCATCATAAAATATTTACATACACCAAATATAGTTGACCTATTGCATTTAGTATTAGAAAAAAGACTAAAACTAAAAAAATTAACGTTGACCAATGAATAAAGGCAATACTGTAGTAGTATACCACTGTTCAAATTTCATAAATCGATAGAGAAAAAACAAACACGGGTTACAAACTAAAACTGAGGGAAACGTATCAAATATAAGAAAACTACTATTTTATGAAAAATTGGTGGGTTGAACCTGGTTTTGTGGCATGCCAAATTTCCCGCTTTAATTGCAGTGATAATTATAACATTTAAAATGACAACGTTACACGACAGGGTTACAATAAATAAACAGATAAATGGGAGAAAATATTGGACAGAGAAACAAACGAATGATAGCCATCAAAAGGTAACAGGTTAAAAAATATTTGTATACGCCAGACGCGCGCTACGTCCACACAAAACTATGCTCAGATGTTAAAATTTAAAAGCCATAACAACTACAAAGTTGACGATCGCCGAGGACAAAAAGTTCCAAAAAATTGTGGCAAGGGTTATTTATCTGGGGAAAAACATCATTATTATCAAGAATAATACATAGTTTTGCAAAACAGTTAGTTTTATAAAAATGACTATATAATAGATATACACGATTAAACTGAAGTGGTGACTAGCTATAGAATAAAAACGAATATATTACAAATTCACAGCCCTGTTAGCCAAATGCAACGACCAAAGTGACGTCACATTTATATTTCTAAAACGTGTTATATTTCTAAAAAAGTTAGTTTGGACAATGATACATCGTATGGATCAACCAATTTGTGATGGTGTTCGTAAAATTTGCGGAGTGTCATTTTTGATCTGTCCTCATAACTTTGTTGGATCAGTTTGTGTGTTAGGAGCAAACTCCTGTATATGATAATGTTAACATGCACGAGAATAACGTAATAACATAAAGAATATCGCAAGGTGCTTTTTCTGTTTGTCTTTAAAAGGTTTGAATGAATTTTGCTTCACATGAGTACAAAAACAAATCGGCTAGTAGGGGTGCACAATCAGTATCCATTGGAATACCGATTGTCTGTTGAAATATGAACCCTCCAACCTCAACAAATATATTGTCTATCAAAATGTCCAGCATTTCGATAATATCATCTTCAATATATTTTCTGGTAGATTCAGTGTGGTTTTTCACAAAATATGAATTATTGTACTCCAAAACAAGAAATTTGTATCTACGATTCCCATTTAATAGAAATAGCTCTGTTTAATGAGATGGTGGAGTCGATCTTTCAAATGACCATGGGAAATAGTAGTGTAAAGGGTAGAAAAATAAGAGGTCTTTATGTTGCTGCAAAATAAACCATGAAAATGAGGTCATGGTCAAATAAACCCTGCGAGGCTGACATGTAGATCACAAAATATTTCCATTCACAAAATATAGTTCAACTATTGCATGCAGTATTAGAAAAAAGACCAAAACTGAAAAAAATTACTTTGACCACTGTACCAAGAAAATGAGTCAAGGTCAGATGACACCTGCCAGTTGGTCATGTACACCTTACAGTCCTTCAATACACCAAAAATACTAGACCTATTGCTTATAGAATCTGAGATATGGACTTGACCACCAAAACTAAACCTTGTTCACTGATCATTGAAATGAGGTCGATCCCAGGTGAAAACTGTCTGACGGGCATAAGGACCTTGCAAGGTACGCACATACCAAATATAGATATTATGTTACTCATAATTAAAGAGAAATTAATCAGTTGTTACAAAGTATATAACACTCACAATAGTGCTTGTTATTTCATGTATGCTTAGGTGTTGTAAAAAACGTTTTAGAGATAAAATCGTTTTCGGAATGGTCTATTGTATGGACGAGTCTACAATTTGCTATATATACCCAGGTTTTCACAGTTCACGTTGTTCTGAGCTTAGAATTCAAGACGAGCAGTTGGATACTTATTACCAGAGACAGACTAAAGGCGAGATGAAAGTATAATTCTAAATAAGAATTATAAGCAGTATTCCTGAATAAGGAACCAAGTGATAAATTAATTATAGCTGTTAGAGAATCAGTGGCTTCAAAGAGAAGCATTGGCTGTATACAAGGTAGAGCATTTACAGACCGTGAAGAATTGAATACGAGTAAAGTAGTGACCCAGACCAAACAGTCTAACAATCACTGGCCCAGATAAAGTAGATACTAAGCAGTTACCATAAGTAACGCACTGGCCCAGATCAAGTAGATATTAAGCATGTGTCACAGGTAAAGCACTGGATCAGTACATAGATGATAATCCGTTGCTTTTAGAAAGCACTGGCTAAGCAAAAGTATATGAAGATATTAAATTAAGCATTTACCAAACAGGGACGTCATTATAATTATCATTCTTGACATTTATCGTCTAACCCCCAAAGGCTACTTAATCTCGACGCCCAGAATTAATATAAAGAGAATCCGGATATTCAGTTGAAAAAGTTACGCATCCAATTGCTGAGCCTTTACTATATCCAAAGAACGACTCTAGTACGAAACCCAGAGTACAGCAGTTGCGTACCCCCAGTACGTGAAATATTTTTTTTGTGGCAGAGGTGGGATACAGCAAGGCTCTGGTTATATCTTTATTAATAAAAAAAAATATGGACAAGTATAATGAGTTTGGGCATCAAATAAGTTTGTTAAAAGAAGATTAAGCGATAGATTGCAGACTCTATTGAGCCAGGCACCAAGTGCAAATTTACATTTTTCCCAAAAACTCCCAAAAAAAGATTAAAGTGACTCTGGTATGATTCTAACATGTCACGGCGATTTCATGCAAAAAAACGCAGCGCGCCAGCGTCGGTACATATTGGAATATTCTAACATTCGAAGTACCGCGTTTATATGGGTCATTGACCACTATAAATTCGGACGACAAAGGATCGCGGTCAAAAGAACAGACAACGCAGAAGACACAAACCACAAAGAAAGAAGCAGAAACCGAAACAATGCCGATGCCAGATTTATCACCGAAACCGAGGGTACAATTACGCCAAAACAAGCAACACTAATTCCGCTGACACGCCTTACCACGGGAAGACACGGCGCGAAATTAAGCTTGTCAACTATGCCGAAAAGAGTGACTGGGGCGATTTTAAGTCTCAATTTGATGCCTGTGAAGTGATCAACAACTGGGATGTCCAAGAGAAGGGTCTTTACCTTGCAACTGCTTTAAGAGGACCGGCACAGGGAGTGTTAAGTGATGTACCTACTGAAAAAAGAATGGATTATACTACATTAATAAAAGCATTGCAAGAAAGATTTTCGCCTGAAAACTGAGTTGTACATAAAGCAAGTAAAAGTTAGACGGAGCTTGGTCAGGTCATAAGAAGATTGCTAAACAAGGTAGCAATACACAGGTATGAGTTTGGTTGCGCATTTGAAACAGTTACATAGCTAGATAATACAATTATTTATCTAATTACTACCACAATTTGATAATAATTTAGTATTGAAATTTTCAAATATTCAAAATAATCCTAATTTTATCTTATTTTTGGGAAATCTTTTTAGAAATTCAAATATGATGTCACTTAAGAAACTCATATGTGACGTCACTGCGTTGATTGCTTTGGATAACTCAGCTGTGTATTTTCATGTGCTAGTTATGTTGTTTTATATAATGTATCCGTTTTCATTCTGTAGTTTATGGTCACCCCTTCAGTTTTATCATGCATATCTATTGTATATAAAATATACTGTTTGCAAAAGTATGAATCATTCTAAATAGTAAGGATGGTCTTACCATGGTCTGAAATGTACCAATTCAGGAATATGACAGTTCTTGTCTATTCGTTTTTGATGCGTTTTGTTATTTGATTTTACCATGTGATTATGGACTTTCCGTATTGATTTTCCTCTGAGTTCAGTCTTTTTGTGATTGTACTTAACCCTAGCCGTATTGGTCGCAACGTCTTGCAACTTTTGGTCCTCTGTGCTCTTCAACTTTTTACTTTTTCGAAAAAAAATCATCTGAGCATCACTGAATAGTCTTGTGTGGACGAAACGCATATCAGGCGTATTAAATTTTAAGTCTGGTACCTTTTGTTAACTATTATTCGTGTATTTCTCTGTCCTATATGTTCTCCCATTTATTTGTATTGTAGTTGTCTTATTGTAACTCATGCCTCGTATACTTATATCTGTATATATAATTTTCAATTGAAAAATCTTTTTAATCTTTATAAAATCATAAAAAAAATATTAAGTAAAAATGATAACTTCCTAACACAAGATACAAAGTCGAGTAATATTGAACGATATTACAGCACACACAACTATAGAAATATTGAAAACCACCAAATTCAAAAAAGTCTATTGAAGCATTTACGGTACGCATATTTGAATTCCTGACAATATTCACATGTTGACTTTGTGATGCAACACTTTTAAAAATTTTCAATTTGTGAAAATCCATATTTGTTCAAGCAGTAACAAAAACAGCTATTTTTAGCTATCTGTAATTCACCTATCTAATTAATTAGTATGATTGTTTTGATAAGTAGGCACTTTGTTGTGACAACTACTAACACCTATTCTTTGAACGCCAACATTATTTTACAGGTAAATTGTTTGTAGATCAAAAGATGTTGGCATTCAAGGAATAAACCAAACAAGAGTGAACACACTGAAATGTTTCGCCTTCTTTACCAATCACTGATATTATGGTGATAGTCCTAACTATAAAGCTTTATTGCAACTGTCACATAAACTTAAAGGGAAATTCCGCGATTTTTTACTTATCATCTAATCATGTTCAAATTACTTCTTGGCTTCATAAAAGACTGTAATATTAATATAAATTTATTTGGCCGAAAACATAAATCTTTACATACATGAATTACAATAATATAAAGAACAATTACCAATACATATACAAATATTAATACTTATTCAGTTAAACTAGAATAATATAAATTAAGGCGGGCCACAAAAATTAAATATCCGCCACATAAGTTACTGATGCATAAAATGCAAAAATAAAATAAAATAAATAAACTAGAAATTTGACAAAAATAAAAAAAAAAAAAAAAAAAAAAAAAAAAAAAGGAGAGGGCGGGTGGGTAAATTTCGATCTGATTACTCTAACGTATTCTAATGTAATGACTAGGAAAAAGAATTCACTTTAAAACTAAAGGTGGAGTGAACACAATTCAAAATCAGTTATGCGAGAATATCAAATGATCGGCCAAAGGGGGGTAACTAGAACATATTTCGCATCGTAATTACTAGTTTTTTAGAAAAAACAAACCAATTACTTCTTGGCTTCATAAAAGACTGTAATATTAATATAAATTTATTTGGCCGAAAACATAAATCTTTACATACATGAATTACAATAATATAAAGAACAATTACCAATACATATACAAATATTAATACTTATTCAGTTAAACTAGAATAATATAAATTAAGGCGGGCCACAAAAATTAAATATCCGCCAAACTAGCCCGCCAAACAAAACCAAACAAGTTACAGATGTGGTTAAACCCAAGAGATGTAACACTCTCTTGAAAGTTCAACTCCAAGCAGGAAGAATAAAACACTTCTTCAGCTGCTAGATCTACTTAGGAGATACTCACGGAAATCTCTCCTAAAAGTAGAGTACCTTAAAGAGACATATATACACTAATGAATCCAAAGGATGAAACACTCCCTTGAAAATTCAAATACCTAAGGAATGAAACACTCCCTTTAGGCTAGCCTATAAAAACTAAATAATAATAATGACATACATGAAGACAAAATACAAAATACTAAATTATTTACATATGATTAATAGCATGCTGGAAACACTTGCGCAATTCATATTGCCCAGCTTCATTAAGGTGAAGCCCACCATCTTTAAAAGCAAATAATGACCTTACTGGAATGCCTTTATGAAAAAATCTTTTAAAAGACCTAATATAGCTTAAATTACTCTTAGTGCACATCCAGCTCAATTCGAAATTAACACTTTTACACTTATTACCTGTATAAGAAAAATCAACAGGCCTTGGCAGAATAGAAGATATAAAATTTTTTATACTGGATGAATAAGATTTGATAGTAACAATAAGTTCCCTAAAATCAGCAATAATTTTGTCAACAGAGTTATTAACTATATCATTCGTACCTAAGTGAATAATAATATGAGAATAGTTAGCTAAACATATATCTCTACCCTTAATCATGTTTCTTAAAGAATATATCCTAACTCCTCTGACCGCGACCAAATCCATGCAAATTATGTCATCCAAATATTTCCCTATAGAATCTGTAAAAACCAAAACCTTCTTACTGGTCACAACTTCTGAAAGACAATTAAACAAATTTTGCCATATTTCTAACTACAGAAATTTTATCCTTCATAGAAAATTCTAAATATATTTTATAGGCATCGCTTGCCCAGTCCCCGTGTAATTGAATAAGATCACTAGGTACATGTGAACTAAATGCAAAAGTGGCACCACCTCTCCTAAAACTATGTGATGAATATAGATTAGGATCTCTCCCTGTCTTCAGAATAACAGATTTCAGCTTTCTCTGGAACTGACCATAAGTGACTGGTGTCAACTTCGAATTCTTACTTATAACAAAGGCAGGGGAATCATGAGATGCCGGAACTTTACTACACATATGATTATACGCAGAAACCGGACAAAGGACAGAGCCAGGGATTTTAACCAACGGAATCTTTAATCTTCTTTCCCCATGTTGAATAGTCTTAGTCCATTCAAAAACAACTATAGCAATATCGTTAACAACAAAGACTTTACCTCTGGTCAATTGCTTATTCTTGTCAAATTGAGAACAAGAATCTGGAACTAAGTTAGATTTCCTGGACATCAAGAAAAAGGCAAACAAAAAAAGACACCAATATACACAATCAGAACCATTTTCTAAATCAAAATGTTCCACCATCTCTAATAAAATATCTGGTGAAATGGGTAAAGCTCTACGTGGCATATGTGACTTGATTCGTGACAATCCTTTAAGCAGTAATTTATAAACAAAACTGTCTAAGTGTGGAAAAGAGCAATCCAACATTAAATGCATAACTTTTACACCATTAATATAATTCTTAATAGATTCTACAGATTTAAAAGACCGACTGAGAAATTGTGCATAACAACAAATAGTATCCAAATTTGCAGGAATAAAACTCATATTAAAGTACGTGCAAAATAGTAAAAAGGCTCTCCATTGGACTAATAAGTTTTTCTTCGATCCTAGCGCATATGCTGCTCTAGTAGAAACTTTAACATCCTCTTTTAACTGTAATAATTCTAAATCTGAAAAGCATTCAAAATTTTCTTTTATTGGCTGTCCAATGCTTGTTCAAATATAAACTTTATCAACGTAATTACCACTTATGCGAAAATTTAAACAAATGTTCTTCCGCACTAAACTCTTCTAATGAACCTGATACCGCATTATAGAACAATGCAGCAAATTTATCCGAAGTATGCCATCTCGATAAATAATCAGGTAACCTATTGTCAGTTCCTGCTAAATGAACAGCCCTAATCTCAAATTCGTATATAGCAGCAATGTAGCAAAGTTCTCTCAGACAACACTGTAAAAAGGTATCTCTGGACTTACCAGTGTTAATTACAGTAACAGAAGTAATGTTATCGCACAAAATACAAATTCTCTTTCCCCTGAAGCACTGCGCCCACAACTTTAAACATACTATAATAGATAATAACTCGAGACAGTTTATATGTAGATTAGACTCCATAATAAATTCTGGAAAAACTTGATGAAAGAATTTTCCACCAAACCAACCACCGCAACCCGACAAGCAAGCGTCAGAAGAAAAAACTTCGTCCGGTATCGACCATTCCTCTATCATCATCATTGATATGCCGTTGTAATGAGGTAGAAAATTGACCCACCACAATATATCATTTTGAACATAACTAGGCACTACAATATAACCAGTTTGATCGTAAGCTGATCTAAGCCAATTGAGCAACCTGCTCATAAATATACGTCCAGGTCTAACACAGCTCGCCATAAAATTTAATTTCCCTACCAACGATTGAATATCGCGTAATTTGGCAGATCTCTTGTTTGTCCAAAAAAGTAAAATTTCCTGAATATCTTTTAATTTATCGTCAGGAATTTGTAACAAAAGTTTACTAGTATCACATATTATCCCCAGAAACTCCATCCTAGTACTAGGAGAAACTGCCTTATGAGACGATTCTTCTAAACCACAGGAATCAAGTAAACGCTTTAATTCAATATATGCCTTATCGGCTCTGTCAACTGATTCCACCCCCGCAAAATCATCTAAATAGTTTACTATATCAAATCCCATTTGCCGATACATGAAAGCAACTGCATTTGTAACACGCTGGCAAATATGAGCAGCTGATCGCAAACCCATGCTGAGGACTCTATCGAAATATAAATGATCATTCCATTTGTATCCAACTAAGTGCACATCGTGTAAGTCAATGAAAATTTGTCTGTAAGCCCTACTCAAGTCCCGTTTGAAAATAAAACAGTTCCGACCATGCTTTTTAATAAGCTCTACTAATGCATCAACATTTGGATATTTTAAATGAACCTCATTTCCTAAATAGCTGTCTTTGTCAATATAACCGTTGATAGCACCCCCTCCTTTTACACTTAAGTCTAAGATGATCCTCCGTTCCTGAGAACCTTTTTTGGGAACACTATTCAGCGGCGAAATGACAATATCATGAGAAAACGGATTTACGTGAAACGGTCCTAATACTGCTTTCTTCTCGATTTCTTTTTTCAAATATTTCTCTAAATCATCCGGGAACTCGACCGCTCCCTTGTGATTTTGAACGATCTTCTCAGAAGAAAATTCAGTATAATTTTCACAACCAATAGGAAAACCGAATTCCAAAAATTGACAAATGTTTCTATCAAAATAATCTGTTAACATGAATTTGAAGAAGTCTATATTCAAATGCGAAACCACTGGGATTTTACTATCCTCAAAATTATACTTCTGCGAACTCATAATAAGTTCGTGATCCGACACAGATCTTTCTAAAAACTCAAACCAATGTTTATCTAAATTGTGTACTTCTTTGCAAACTGAACAATTTGAAAAATCTCTATTACCTTCATATACTACCGTATTGGAACTAGAAAAAATTTTACGTGCTTGATTTCGTTTCAAATATTCAGGATAAAAAATTTCAGCGTCAGGATTCATCGGAGAAAAAGATATATCTAGTCATCCAGACTTTGGAAAATTAGGACAGGAGTTAGCACATTCAGGATGACTTAGTTTGCTTTTATCTTTTTTCCAGCATACTGCACAAATGTGCTGAACTACTCTCTGCTGACCTTTAATGAAAGTTGTATGTGACCCTTTGTGCGTACAACGGTTCCTATTAAAAAGAGTACAAAACCAAACCTGGTCATCCTTATTTTCCGACGACTTAGCGGGAAAACTCGATGTTTTTGCTTTAGGCACAATATACTGAGTAAGAATAGGAACTTCGATAGACGATGGATCATCATCCCAGGACTTCTGACCTAACTCAATTTTGCGTAACCACGCAGCATAGAAAGATAGCAGACCTTTCCAAGAATAAGTATTGCTATAATATGTTATCTTCTTTAGTAGATTTAAACGACCTGACCTCTCTTTTTCTGAAATGTTTTTACTTGTAATTATCTCCAGCTCACCTGCAGTAAAAAGTTTAGGATCTAAATCGTTAAAGGACACAGACTCGTTAACGAATTCATATTGAAGAGCAGATTGGGGCCACAGCAATTGAGTTTTGACTTTGTCGGAAGCCTTTGCTTTAATTCCGGACTTGGTTTTCTTGTTTTTCTTGTTTTTCTTTTCGTCACAATCTGACTCTGAATCGGAACTATCCGAAACCCTGATACAATCTACTTTCTTTTTTCCCTTCTTTACAGTGACAGAGTGAGATTTTTCAGATGAAGTACTAGAAGACGAATCAGAATCAATTGTTTGCTCAAGAAGACCTAGCTTTGATAACTTCGTGTCTACTATTTCGTTTAATTTTTCAAATTGCCTAAGTTCATTTAGTGAAGGGTCTTTAATTGATTTTTCCCGTAAAACCTTCTCTTTACTTTTGTCGCTAGATGTCGTAGCCACTTTCTTATGTAAAGTACTTTTACTCTCACCTTTCTCTTTTTCTAACTCCTGCTGTTTTCTCTTTAACTCTTCCTTCAACTTCAACTTTTCGTTTTGTAATCTCTGTGATTTTAAATCATCTTCTGTGCTTTTTAACTCCGCCCTTAAACATCTCAACTCCTCGTCTTCAACATCATCTTCATTGCAGGATTTGTCTAGACTGAGGGCTGCCGCCAACTTCTTCTTCGCACTGCTTAGAGATTTTTTCTCGTCCCTCACGTCCAACTTCCTTTTAACACTGCTTGGATCTTCAAGTTTCTTCTCCTCTTTGGTTTCCCCCGCATCTGGGATCCCGTACTCCGATAGTGACTTATAATTCAATCCATGGACGTCTCTGCGAGGTCTGTCGGCCATCGTCAAACTTTTAACTTCAAACAGGCTAACTCTAAATTTCGATCTGATTACTCTAACGTATTCTAATGTAATGACTAGGAAAAAGAATTCACTTTAAAACTA
This sequence comes from Mytilus trossulus, assembly GCF_036588685.1. Lineage (NCBI taxonomy): Eukaryota > Metazoa > Mollusca > Bivalvia > Mytilida > Mytilidae > Mytilus > Mytilus trossulus. Next base: position 12,131,285 of record NC_086378.1, read on the forward strand.
AAGGTGGAGTGAACACAATTCAAAATCAGTTATGCGAGAATATCAAATGATCGGCCAAAGGGGGGTTACTAGAACATATTTCGCATCGTAATTACTAGTTTTTTTAGAAAAAACAAACCTCTTAACATAAAAAACACATTTGCAAAGTTTTAAATTTATATTCCTTCTAATAACGGAGAAAATCAAGTATCTGTAACTTTTTTGGTTGAATTCTCGAGTGGGTCGTGACGTATTAGCCCGATTTATTGAATTCTGGGAAAAATAAAATCTGTTTAACTCTTAGAGCTTATCGACTATATACGTAATTAAAAGCGCACAGCTGACGAATGGTCGTAGTTATTAACCACAATATAATAATGATCGAAAATAAATATGCATATACCGTTTTGTATTGATTGAATTAAACTCCTATAAAATTATCTCTAGTAAATGTTTTTGAATAAATTTAATTAATTATTGTTGAGATTTTATTCATAAAATATTTATTGAACATTTTTACTGATATTGAACTGAAAATATTTCAGTTCTATTTACCGTTATTGTTTTGATAATAATAGAGATGTTTATGTGCGCATGACAAGATGGACGTGCATTTTTTCTCTCGTTCGAAATCTTCGAGAAAATAATGAATAACAACTTCATATCGAACTCATAGAACTGTACGTATAATTGTGATGTTATATTGGGGTTCTCACCACCTTAAACCCCCATTTATGAAGCTAAATGAAGTTCATCCGTCCTGCATTCCTTTCCGATTTGATCGTCAATAGATATATAGAGTTCAGTTTTTCAAATTGAGGGTCTTAACGAACACTTCCAAAATGGCTAACAGAAAAGATCAAAAATCTAGAAATGAAAAGTCGACGGCTGAAATTTTAAATGAAAGCAGAAATGTTTTATACGGGGACTCATCTGATATGTCTACTTTAATGAACAATGTATTAACTCTGTTAACTAAAATGGATATTAGACTGTCAAGTATTGAAAAAAATACAGGAAAAAATACTTCAACACTTACTCAAATGAACGACAAACTAACATCCATAACAGCTAGGGTGATAACAGCCGAAAAAGATATCTATGATGTTAAAACTAGAGTGTCAGATTTAGAAACGAATTGTCAAGGTACCAGTAATATCTTTGATGAAGTTAAAAAAAAGACAGACTACTTAGAAAAGGGTTTTGACAAAATAAAAGAGGACTACCTGAGATTAGATACTAGTAGATGTAGAATAGCTGAAGATCTCATCAAAGTAGAAAGGGAAAATAATGACATGAAAACGAAACTTACCGACATTCAATGTCGAGCCATGAAGTACAACCTGATTTTCACAGGGTTGTCGGAACATAGAGACGAAAATATAGAAGACAAACTACGACGTTTCCTATACCATGAGATGAAAATTGATCAACGTATTGAATTCAGCAACGTACATCGTTTTGGGAGGAGATCGGAAAATGGTAAAAGACCCATTGTTGCCAAGTTTGTATATTTCTCTGACTTAGAAATGGTGAAGAAAGCAGGAAAACACTTGAAAGGATCGGATTACCTTGTCAATGAACAATTTCCACCCGAAATAGAACAGAGACGGAGACGTTCATATCCGATCATGAAAGAGGAGAGAAGAAAAAAAGCAAAGGTTGTGCTTAACCGAGATAAGCTATACGTAAATGATGAACTAGTAAATCCAGATGTATACGAGTCGGAGAGTACGCATGTAGATCCTCGTCAATCAACGTCAAGGCCACAAAAACGCCCAAGGGTACATTCTACACCAGAGAGAGAAGACACGCCTGATCACAGATAGGATTACCGTGGAGAACAGTGTAAACATTACTCGGAAGTTGTAAACAATATTAAAAATAAAAACAAACTATTGTCTTATAATATAATCAATTTAAATATACTGACATTGAATGTATGTGGTTTAAATAGAAGAATTCAGTATCCAGAATTTAATGAACTTATTCAAAATTATGATATTTTATGTTTTGTCGAAACAAAGACCGATGATGTAGATGAAATAAATATACCAGGGTATACTGTTAAAATGAAAAATCGCTGTACATTTGCAAATGTTAAATCAGGGGGAATAATCCTTGCTTATAAATCTAACTTATCTGAGCACATTCATCCTATTGAAACAGATTGTAAATATATTTTTTGGTTCAAAATTGATAAAAAAATGTTTCATCTATGTCAAGATATTATTTTTGGTATTGTATATATTCCACCAGAAAATTCATCATATTGTATAGGTGACCCATTTAACGAAATTGAACACGAACTTCTTATGTTTAGTTCAGATCATAGTTATGTATGCCTTCTTGGAGATTTCAATGCCAGAACAGGCGAGGACTTAGATTTTACAGAAGTAACCTATGATGAATTTTCAGGAATGTTTGATTTGAATGATGTATCTTTAAACACGTTAGCGAGCTCCAATATTGATATTTCAAGAAAAAGTATGGATAAAAAGAAAAATAATTTTGGTAACATTTTCTTACATCTATGTAGAGCTAATAATTTATTTATTTGTAATGGTAGAATCGGGGATGACAAAGATAAAGGCCAATTTACATGTAAAAATGTCAGTGTGGTAGATTATGTTATTGGCTCGGCAAATTTTCTTACACTTCTTCAAAACTTTTCTATTCTTGAAACATCAAAATTATTTTCCGATGCTCACACTCCATTGTCACTTTCTATGTGTATATATGAAAATGAGAAAAAAAATCACTTTAAAAAAGAGATGTTCACACCAACTGAAGAGGTTAAAAGATGGGACATCGAAAATTTGGATACCTTTATTGAAAATATAGATAAAACCCATACTGACATTATTCTAACTGAGCTTGAGTCTGTAAATATAGAAGATGTAAATCATAATTGTGTAAATAATATTGTTGAAAGAACTTGTGATATACTTGTTAATGCTGCTAAGACTACTTTTGGTACTTATATGAAATGTGATAAACAAAATAATGTTAAAATGAATACATCCAAGCCTTGGTTTGACGAAGATTGCAAGACTGCAAGAAAAAAATTCAAAAAATTTAAGAGAAAACTGAAACGTAACTTTTCACCAGATCTTTTTAATGAGACAAAATCTCTAGAAAAGCAATACAAAAGAACAATGGATAAAAGTATTAATAAACACCGCAAGAAAATTAGAAACAAGATTAGTAATTTGAAATAAAAAAATCCAAAGGAATACTGGAAAATTTTAAACGGTAACAAAAAATCCAAAACTCCAGATATCCCTATTGCTGTTTTGTTTGATTATTTTAAAGATTTGAATAGCGGTGAAAATGAAGATAATGAAAATCCTTCGGAAAGCCAGGTTGATGCAGATAGTTTGAATGTACATATTAACTCTGTAATAACTCGTGAGGAAGTTGAAAATGCTTTAAAGGGTCTGAAAAATAATAAAGCATCTGCTAATGATAGAATTGTTAATGAATATCTGAAGCATTCTTTCAGTGTTATGTGTGATATTTATGTAAAACTATTTAATGTAATTTTGGATACAGGTATTGTACCCGAAGAATGGTTATGGGGCGATATAATTCCATTGTTTAAAAATAAAGGGGATAAATTTGATCCAAAGAATTTTAGACCTATCACCATAATAAGCTGCTTTGGGAAACTTTTCACATCTGTATTAAATAACAGATTAAATAAATATTCGAAAGAATATAGCTTAATATGCGAAAACCAAGGAGGCTTCCGGAAAGGATACTCCACTATTGATAATTTATTTATTTTATATTCTCTCATTCAGACGATGAAAAACAAAAAGAGGAAACTTTTTTGTGCTTTTATCGATTTTGCTAAAGCTTTTGATACCATTTGGAGAAATGGCCTGTGGCAAAAATTACTATTAAATGATATAAATGGTAAAATGTATAATGTAATTTTTAATATGTATAGTAGTATTAAATCTCGTATTTCATTTAATGGTGATACTACCGAATACTTTCCATGTAATATAGGTGTTAGACAAGGAGAAAATTTATCTCCTTTTCTTTTTTCTTTATATCTGAATGACTTGGAAGATTTTTTTCATAGAAATGATGTAATAGGTCTAAACACAGTGACACATGAAATAGAAGAACAACTTAATATTTACTTGAAACTTTATGTATTACTTTATGCAGATGATACTGTTTTATTTTCTGAAACTGCACAAGATCTTCAACAACAGCTAAATACATTTTATGAATACTGTGATATATGGAAACTGAAAGTTAATCCAACCAAAACAAAAATTGTTATTTTTGGTAATGGTAGATTGACAAGCAAATTAAATTTTACTCTTGCTGGTAATGATTTAGAAATTGTCAAGGATATTTCATATTTAGGCATTATTTTTTCCAAAACGGGTAGTTTTAAAAGTGCTAAAAATCAACTCATTAGTAAAGCCACCAAAGCTATGTATGAAGTTCTAAAAAAAGGCCGCTTACATAACCTGACAGTTAAATGTCAGTACGATCTTTTTGATAAAATTGTAAGGCCTATATTGCTATATGGTTGTGAAATTTGGGGATTTAGTAATACTGATGAAATAGAAAGAGTGCATTTGAAGTTTTGTAAACTTTTGTTAAACTTGAAAAAATCAACCCCAAGCTTTATGGTATATGGAGAGCTAGGTGCTTATCCTATGTCAGTATATGTGGAACACCGTATGGTATCTTTTTGGTCTAATATTGTAAACAGTTCTGATAGTAAAATGACAAATATTCTATATAGCTATATTTATAAACTTAACGTAGATGGTGGATTTACTTTCGAATGGTTGATTTGTATAAAAAATATCTTAAATAAATATGGATTTTCAAATATTTGGTTAAATCAGGGTAACTATAGTTTTAATCCAAAATGGTTAAAGTTAAGCATAAAACAAAGAATTTTTGACCAATTTCAGCAGACTTGGAAATCAGAAATGGAGAATTCTCCAAAAGCATTATGTTACAAATTATTTAAAGAAAACTTCGAATTTGAAGAATATTTAGATTTATTACCTTATAAAGATAAAATAACACTATGTAGGTTTAGAACTGGAAATCACCGGTTACCTATAGAAACCGGTAGATGGCGTAAAATTATTAGACAGGAAAGGTACTGTGTACTTTGTAATTCTCATGAGATAGGTGATGAATTTCACTATATTTTAAACTGTACAGCTCTAACAGAAAGTAGAAGAGCTTTTCTTAAACCTTACTATATAAGCCGAGTAAATGTTTTGAAATTCGGCAGTTTATTTATTTCAAAAAATATTCGTGTATTGAAAAATTTGTGTAAATTAATTAGAATTATCAATATAGAAGTATGTTCTCCAGGTTGATCAACAATCTCTCATTCTTGTTGCTCGTTTTTGTGCAAACTTGTCATGCGCAAAATCTGTATGTTATTGTATGTAAAAATATCTTTCTTTGTACCATTTACTTGGTTTTATAAGAAATAAAGAATCTTGAAAAAAAAATCTTGATAATCATTTCAATGCAACTAATGTGTGAGCAGAGTGTGTATATTATTTTGTAAAGGTCACTGTATATTTCTCGGCTTGAGGTCAATTCGTTTACCTTGTAGCTATTTAGCCGCAGGTGTGAGTTCAAGCGTACACAGGTATAAATGTTGTTATTTGGAAAGGATAAACAGAAAAAATTAGAAAGAGTATGATGTCACGATGTTAATACACTAAGATTTAATACACGATGAGAATAAAGATTCAATAATAAAATTGTGTAAATTAATTGAAAATCAAATTCAGATTCGTAAATCCGCAAATGTATAAAAATAAAAGGAAACAATTTTTGATTACTTTCTTAGCGGCAATTGGCGTAAAGATTCAAATATGAGTAAAAAATAGTAGTTTTAATCTTTAATAAAAACTAAATGCAATATTACCCAATTTGATATACCATTGTACATCTGTTTGATATGATTGACTTTACCGGAATTTCTTAACTTGTATTCAAATCTGGCTGTGTTTAAATGCTAATAAAACTATTGCAATTTTAAAGTTTTTAATTGATGAAAACATACAACATACATGATTTTTTTTTAGTTTCTTTTTAACATTTTATTCTTACAAGTTACATAATTAAATTCATTTGACAATCATTTACACGAACTTTTTGTGAAAAAATACCAATTCTAAGCTAATTAGGCATTATTTTTTTTAAGGATTTTTGAGGATTTTTTTTTTTATTCTATGATAATATTTGTGCAGTGTTGAACATGATAGCCGTCATTAATCCAAATAAGTCATATAGTAGTTGTAATAAAAGTTATATTTCTTTCATGCATAACTGATATTGACGAATTTGGAATAGTTCGTCCATACATCGTTGTTCTTGAAACAATCATTATTAGTAGACATGTAAGTTTCCTGACGTATACGAGCCATTGAGGATGAGCTCCAGAGAAAGCAGACTAGTAGCGTTTCGTTCGTTTGTTTGTTGGGAAAGGAGAGGAAATGCAACCGCTTGTACAGATAAACGACAGAATTACCATACAAGCATTTATAGTCAACACAATCAGAAACAGTTCCCTATGGAAAGCCAACGGGGTCAAAATTCTTAATTCGTAACATGTCAATTCGTAACTTGTAACTGTGTAATTTCTAACTTGCTAATTCGTAAATTGTCAATTTGTAACTTGTTATTGTTAAATTCATAATGCCTAATTCTTAATCGGTAAATTGTCAGTTTGTTACTTGTAACTGTGCAATTTCATAATGCTACATTCGTTAATTGTCAATTTGTAACTTGTATCTTTGTATCAAAATTCTTTATTTGTTAATTGTCAATTTGTAACTTGTAGATTTCATAATTCTTTATTGGTAAATTGTCTTTTTGTATATTGATGTTTTGTAACTTGAAACATGTGATTTGTCGATTCGTGAATTGTCGATGTGTGAAATGTCGAAGTGTTAAATGTCCTCGAAGTTGTATTATGCTAACGATCATTATGACGACAGATGGCGCTCGGGTTCTTCTTCGATGTATAATCCTCTTGTAAGTAGGAGCACCGCCATATGGAATATATACCAAAGGAGTTTAATTCAATTATGTACAGCGCATACATATAAAAGATAACAAATAAATAAATACATTGTTTGTTTTATATGGCATGTATAACAGGGACTCGGTTTTATATTTAGGTAACCTCGTATAAACATATTTATTTAATGTACTGGTCACCAAACATGCAATGAGGTATGTCACTTTCTTTTATATAATATGAAGGTATACATGGTATATAGATGTGTCACTGGAACGCGCTTCTTTATCAACTTCGCAAATTTATGACTGTCACTTGGCAAGAAATTTCTAATTAATATTTAACCGGGTCAAAACAAGACTCAAAACATGAAATATAAGACGGTGCTGGAAAAATACTAATATTGTCCTGGGCCTGCAAATTTCCGGGACTCAATGTATAATGGCAGAAATGGTTTGACAACCATCATTCATTAATATTATAATCTCAATATTGAAATTTCAGAAAAGAATGTAAATATCTAATGATAATTTTTATGTTTTAATACATGAAACAAATGGACGAACAGTCTTTATTTAGCTCCCGAGTAATGAACATAAATTAGGAATCTGATGTACAGTAATTGTCGTTTGTTTATAAAATGTATTCGTGTTTCTCGTTTCTTGTTTTTTTTTATATAGATTAGACTGTTGGTTTTCCCGTTTGAATAGTTTTGCACAAGTAATTTTAGGGCCCTTTATAGCCTGTTGCTTGCCGGTGTGAGCCAAGGCTCCGCGTTGAAGGCAGTATCTTGACCTATAATATGTTACTTTCATTATTTGTTATTTGGATGGATAATTGTCTCATTGGTGCTCATACCCGTGACATCTTCCAATATCTATAAAAATGTTTAATGATATCATATAGGTACTTTGCAAAACAAACTGAATGAAAAATAACTTTAAATGACTCACTTTTTTAATTAATACTATATATCAAGACTGTGTTGAATATGCACTATTTTGTAATAAAATGTAAAGGAACGAGAAAACTAACCGAGGTCCTAAAATTTGAGATATTGTCAATCGGAATGCGAGAAAACAGCGTATATTTAAATGTTCAGGTCAATAATAAGATATCATATCGACAATAGTATGGGACCAGTTCACATCTACAAACATCAATAAGCTTGAAAGAATATACCGACAACCTGTCAGATTTATAACAGGAGAGTACAAATCCAGAGAAGTTGGCTGCGTCTCAAACACGCTCACCAATCTGAAACCACAAGACATACAGACAAGACGCTCAAATCAGAAGCTAATATTACTGTACGAGGTGGTCGCAGTGATATAGAACCAGACATTTGAAAAAAAGCTCGTCCAAAAGAACACTAAATTGCTGCCAAGGACCCGATTTAACAATAATCAGTCAAGAACTATTGTGAACAAACATGCAGATTAAAAACTACACGAAACGTTTTGAGATCTCAACGAGTAAAATACAACAATATTTTAACTCATTTTTTTCTCCTAAAAACAGTATTCAAATAGAACCACATTAAAGAAGCGTAGTGCGTACACCGAGCGTTGACAGCCGTTCAGAAACTACACTCGTGCATCGTCAATACATCGACGGCACTCTCTCTACCGTTGTATTAAAGCCGGTATTTATACCCCCGTTTTAAAAAAGAGGGGGTATACTGTTTTACCTCTGTCTGTCCTTCCGTCAGTCCGTCAGTCCGTCAGTCAGTCCGTCCGTCCAATGAATATTTTTCGTCGAATTTTTCTCAGGAACTACAATACAAGGATTTCTGAAATTTTGTTTCAGGATTTATATAAGTCAGCTATACCGTGTGATGCGTTTTCAGATTCATCACTCGACAACTTCCTGTTTATCGAACACTTGCATATTTTTACACTATTTATAATATGAGGAAGGCGTTACCTTAAATGCCAGCTTTATACTAAGACAATGTCCTATCAGAGACATATAATACAATTGTATTATATGTCTCTGGTCCTATGTATTGATGGTTGTTTGTTGTTTAACATCCAGTGGCAAATATTTGATGCATGTTCAGAACGAATGTCGAAGGCTACATTAACGTATTGTTTATGTTTAAAAGAAAGTTCAGATGGAAAATGTTTAGGGAACAAACATAGAACTTGAAAAGGCATGAGGGGTTATGCTATTTTTCCTGAAAAAATATTCTGATTCCAAAATTGATGAATAAAAAATCTGTTCAAGCATAGGACAAAAAAATTATTTTGAATCCAGATCTTTACCAAAAATGATTTTATCTATCAGGTATGCAAAATAAATTTAACTTTTATATATCTAAAAACATAAAAATCTTCCCAAACCGCACATATGTCAGTTTGTACACAGTATTTTTTTAGGTGATAATTATTATTAAGGTCATATTTGCCAATTTGACTGTTATGATAAACCTTAATACTAGTGTTAAATTTTGACTAAATAATTTTAATTGATATCGCTGAAGGGTTTGGGTAATAAAAATCTGACTCGAATAAAAACCATTTGTATTTCTGATCATCTCAAGTTTGTGAGTTCTACATAAATATCATGTACTATTAAATTCTGAGTCGGTTTTAGGCCATAGTTATTATATTTTTAGTTTTACGAAATTTTTTGAAAAAAAACAATGGGTAGGAGGACGAAAAAAAAAACAAAAAAAACTGCTGCTGCTGATTTTTTTTTTAATACCAACCGTCAATATCAAAATTATTTTTTTTTATTTCACCAGGAGATTTTCTACTAGTGTAACAACTATTTTTTCTTTTCTTGACAAAGTTTGAATTGAAAATCCATGTGCAACAGCTTACTAAATCACCAAGAGCATAAATTTAGATTCTTTCATGCAGTTATGAACTTTTTTTGCATGAAAAACACTGGGTCGGAGGAGAAAAAAAAATAAAAATCAATATTTTTAATTTGATTTTTTTTCCTATTTGGCAAAAATTAGGGTAGGAGGGTTCGTAAAACTAAGAATAAAAAACTACAGCCCAATATGGTTTTATGCCCTTTCTTGCATATATTTGTTTTTGTTTATACATGTACATGATGTAGCTTACTTTTCAAGTTCTTATATGACAGCAAAATAAAATTGAGAATGGAAATGGGAAATACAAGCATGGCAAAAATTTGCTTTCCAGTAATGCTTTTAATCATGTCATAGTTGTTTTCAAGAAGACACATTTGGTTTTAGACAATAACTTGAGTATAAGATAATGGATCTCCATGAAATTTCACTAGGAGGTTCAATACACAAAAGGAAGATTAGAATTGATTTTGGGGTTATGGTACATTATTATTGGGGGTATTTTATTTTTTTATTTTGGGATTTTCTTCCAAAAGTTGGTCCGAGTACACAGTTATTTCGTAGTGCATTTCTTTTAGACAATAAATGTAAATAAAAAAAATCTCACCTGCGCTTTCTCAATAACATTTTTACAGTGTGTTGTACTACTTTTGGGACAAATTATATCAAAATTATAGAAAACTTCATCAGCTCTAACTCAAAATATGGACAATTTTGTGTTAAGGGGGTCTTGAAATCTTTTGACAGCTTCCGAAGTGCTAATTTTTGACCTTTTTCAGCTGGACCTAATCACTACTTTACCTAAATATTTATGACCCAAATTTTTTTACAGTGTCATTTCACCCCCCAACTTGCTATATGAGGCATAAAACATGGAGAATTAAATTTGGAAGGGGTATAACATAAATTGGCAAGTAACACACTGTCCACATTAAGGACTATATTTGTGGACAACGAAAATCAAAGGACGATAACTGTGTACTCGGACCTAATAGGATAGAAAAAGTTGCCCAATCTTTATAAAACTTGGTATGACAAAAGCTTAATATACTATAAGACTGCTTACAAAGTTTCATAGCAATAGGATATATATTATAGACACTATGATTAATTCTATATTCAACTTTACGTGTTAAATTTGGACATTAAAATTGAGAAATTTCAACTATCAACATTTGGGGCTTTTAAAATTAAAATATTGCCAAAAAATACTTTTAAAATGCCTGAATATATAATACATCATGTATTTAAAGCAATACAGTACTCATTTTATATATCAGACTTAGCATAATTTTTCAAAAGTCAAATTTATATGAGCCTGTGCCTAAAAATGGAGGTTTTCCAATGAAGGGGAGCCTTACATGAAGATGTAATATTTTCCAACAATTTTAAATTTGTGAAGCTTTTTGATTATAAATAATCCTTACATATGTACTTAATGTATTTTAAATGGAAAGAAAAGTTACAAATAACATATCATATTAGTTTAAAAGGGTCTTTGGCCAAGTATGACTAAAAATAATTTAGGGTCAATTTAGGCCGTAGCACATATTTACATTTAAAAATTCATATTGAAGCTATAGGAAATAAAAAATTGTGTCTTTTCTATCATTTCTATACTCAGGTGACATGATACAATAAATCTGAGCACAAAAAGCCTACTACATTCAACTTTTTGAGCAGACAGTATGGTCTGATACAAAGATTTTTCACTTTTTAGTGAAATACTTGCATCAATTTTAGTCTCAACAGGCTTATATTTGAACCACATGGTATCCTACAGAGGTAAAGAAAGATATTATGTGAAATGTAATAGGTACAAAAGACATTGTTAAGTGCTTTTTATACAAATTTAGTGAGGTCGTTATTATGGACTTCAACTTTTATGTACCATGCTCCTCACATTTAACTTGATCCAAACAAGGCGTTAGATGAGGGTCATTTATACAACACACTTTGCTCATATTGTCTGAGATAATCTTCTTTTCTGTAGATTCAGAGTTGACAAATGAGTAATACAACTGGATTAAAGCATAGAAACACAAAAATTGACACATGAAAACATGTCAGATAGAAAGTCAAAATGCCACTTATGCATCAAAATTGAAAAAGCTATGAAATGCTTATTTTGACCATATAATGCCAAAATTGGTCATTTTTGCAGAAATTCTATCAAATAAAAGTTTAAATCCTTTAGTTTTATGCTATTTGACAAATTGACACCATCAGATCATTCAGGGAAGTTGCCAAAGTACAGATTCTATATTTCCTGATTTCACCTCTTAGGTCCGAGTACACAGTTATTTCGTAGTGCATTTCTTTTAGACAATAAATGTAAATAAAAAAAATCTCACCTGCGCTTTCTCAATAACATTTTTACAGTGTGTTGTACTACTTTTGGGACAAATTATATCAAAATTATAGAAAACTTCATCAGCTCTAACTCAAAATATGGACAATTTTGTGTTAAGGGGGTCTTGAAATCTTTTGACAGCTTCCGAAGTGCTAATTTTTGACCTTTTTCAGCTGGACCTAATCACTACTTTACCTAAATATTTATGACCCAAATTTTTTTACAGTGTCATTTCACCCCCCAACTTGCTATATGAGGCATAAAACATGGAGAATTAAATTTGGAAGGGGTATAACATAAATTGGCAAGTAACACACTGTCCACATTAAGGACTATATTTGTGGACAACGAAAATCAAAGGACGATAACTGTGTACTCGGACCAGTTACCTTATTTACATTGATTATACTTATCTAGTATATATATAGATACAACAAATACTGATTTGGCAGGAGATGCACTTAAAATAGGGTGTTTTTAATATTTTATCTGTAATTTGTGTATTTTTCCTATGATATGTACTTCTTGATAATGTCTCTGTGAGTATCAAGATAAAGAAAATATATTTGGTAAGTATATATTCACAATTGACATGCGCCAGTGCGAGGCAAAAAGGATCTTCTTTCCCTTTAATTCCAAATATTGCACAAGATTTTTTTCTCTCACAAAAACACATGAGTGGTAAATAAAACACTTGTCATTGTTTGACACTTTCAGCAATAAAGATTTAGTTTAGCCTGTTTAAATGTTTCACTGATTGTATGAAAATTATAACAGAAAATGTACAAAACTCTTGATAAAATTGCATTATCTGCAGATTTATTGATAACTTTCCTCAAGATATATTCACAAGGACATATAACTAACATGTTGTATTGAAATTGAAAGGGGGGTTCCAGGGGTCAGAACCCCCCTTTTTTTGGCCAATCAATGCATTTGAATGGGCCCCCCTCCCCCCTTTGTCCTGTGTTGGGAACCCCCCATTTTTAAAAATTGCTGGATCCGCCCCTGTATTGTCCATGCTATTCTGATCTGAGTTTTTATTCATACATACATGTACATGTATACTGGCATGGCTGGTGCTGTTTCAAGTTGTCTTCTTTTTCGGTTTCTTCAGAAGTATTTGTTTAACCTGTTCGGTCACTATGAAGTGTTACAATTCTTATTTAGACGCAACACATAAATAGTGACCAAAAAGGTACTGCTTTCACATGAGAAGCTACAAGAAAAATTAAATGTACACATTTTCAATATTTTTGTAGGACTTATTATCATATGAAATTAAGGAGATATGTAGTTAGAGACTTCTGCTGAATAGAAATATTTGGGTCTACCTGCTACCTGTTTTCAAATTAGTCCATATTGAAGTTTAAAGGATCCAAAATTAAAACATGTTTGATTTCAACTGACAAAAAAAATTGTGGTATTTAGGGACAACATCAAAAGTTTAATGTAGGATAAAAAACTTAATTCAGATAGTTTTATTTACTGACCCCCCATCCCCCCTCTTAACTTAATTTGGTAAAAATTGATTGACCCATATGAATATATGTAAAATCAATGTAGGTTAAACAAAACTTGCAGCAAGTTTAACCCCCCACCCCCAAACTATTTGAATTCAGTTTTTTATCCTTCATTGATCTTTTGATGTTGACTCCCTTATATGCTCAATATACATATGCGGTCGTATCAGGCTGTGCATGGCAAAGCATTTTATTGCCTTTAAGTTTGTACTTTTTTGTTTGTTTTGGTCATACAAAATAAATTTGCAGTTCTGTTGTGAAGTTGCTAACATGAAAGTACACAAATTGCATCTATATTGTGAGTTTTTTTCACCAACTTTTTCTATGAACCAGACAAAAGTTTATTTTGTGCTTATTTTTTAGAATATTCTTGTTTACAATATAGTTGCACGGTCACCAATTTAATTTTGAGTTATAAAGGGATCTATGTGACATAATCATTGAAAAGATTTGTTGAGAGTTTGCCAAAGGAAGTTATGAAAATAAATTTGTAGCTGTGAAGTTGCTAACATGAGAGTACCCAAATTGCACATTTATTGTTAGTTTTTTAACCAACTTAAAAAAAAAAACCAGACAGATTGTGAATTATGGGGGGGGGGGGGGGGGGGGGGGGGGGGGGGGGGGGGGGGGGGTAATCATTAGTTTTGAATTAGTCTGTGGGTTTCATGACTTACCGTGATCAACAGTATAACCAACGTCATTATCACTGTTCTTTGGTATGGGGAATTATGTGGCAGGTGTACATAATTAGTCGTGGTCAACCACAACCGGTGCACTGGAGTCTACCCCGCATGCCGCATGGCCATTATAAAAAAAAATCCGAAATGTATTACTTGCAGAGTTTTTTACTGTGTTCCCATGACTGGACGGAACTTTTACACTAAATATGTTATCGTTTACTATGATTTTGTGACTTTTAAATGCAGTACCTGTTATTATTTAGGTGACTTGATTTGACCTCACTGATAATGACATGTTGTAGCAGACGAAACATGGCGTCAGATGTTGTTGTCCTAACTTCGGTAATTTCCGTGGTACGATAAAATTTAAATAAACTACAAAAGTTACCAAAATTTCTGAATTCTTGTTTTTGCAAACAAATAAAAATTCATGACGTAATTAACATCGAAATTATTCCGATCCGTCCCGTTTTTTCAAGATCGCGTTGAAACGAGAATTATGGCAGCCATTAAAAAAAAATAATCGTACGAGATTTAACGAGAGTGACGAAACTTTTCAGATGGGTCGTCTAGCAAGAGTTATCGTTCTTTGTCCCAAAACGATGCTTCTACCATAAGTGCCAGCATAGCTGGCATATTATCCACTTGCGGCGGGGGTATCATCAGTGAGCAGTAGCTCTCAGTTTCACTTGTTGTATCTACAACGTTCTCCTACAGATACAGATCTAAAATGATCATGGTACTAGATCGAAATATACTAGGAGGTGCCCCCTCTATATATTTTTTAATGACCATGATCGTTAAACTATGAAACTGTTTATTTTTTTCTACACGCGTTACCTACATAAATTTGAGAATGGAGAAGGGGAATGTGTCAAAGAGACAACAACCCGACCATGGAGAAGACAAGAAACGAAGGCCGCCAATGGGTATATAATGCAACGAGAAACTCCCGCACCCGGAGGAGTCAGTCTTCCGCTGGCCCCTAAATATGTATACTAGTTCTGTAATACCGGACGTCATACTGAACTCCGAATTAAACCAAATAAATAAAATTTAAAATAAAAATCATACAAGACTAACAAAGGCCAGTGTTTTTTTGGAAATCTCAAACCCCCCTTCCTAATACTCCCACTTTTAAACAAATTGACGCCCTCTCCCTCTGACTTGTCAGAGAAAAGATATTGCCATATCGCCGTTTGCATGAAAGAGGCAATTATCTCTTATATGCTTACACTATTTATACCCCACGCAACGAAGTTGCGGAGGGTGTAATGTTTTGACCTGTCCGTACGTACGTCATTCTCTCGGTCCTGTTTCTTGTCATCGCAACTCCTCTCAAACCACACAACAGAGTTTCATGATAATAAGGACATACTAAGTAGATTTGCATATCGACAAGAAATTACAATTCATTTTTTTTCCTAGAAGTTACGCCCCTTTGAACTTATGTGCTTTAGGATATACCTCTGCAACAATTTATCGTCGCAACTCCTCTGAAACCACACTACAGAATTTCACGAAACCTTGTAGATAATAAGGACATATACTATTTAGGTTTATCGACAAGAAATTATAATTTTTTTTTTTTCTTATACAACTTTTTTTCTTAAAGTTATTTTATTTCTCCATTGCCGGGGCGTGGGGCATGTGAGCGCGCTCACTAAGGTTCTTAAATTTTATTACTCCGAGAACATATTTGCACATTATTTGGGGTTTGGCCAAAAGAGTATGTATTTGGTCATTTTTAGAGTAAAATGATAGCCTATGATCCTGGCTGACTGCTCGACAGAAGAGGCAGGCGGAATACAACCTGGTTTGTCAATAGGATATTAGGATTTTATTGTTACGAATTCATTGCAAATGATTTTTTATTTTATATTTGTCATGCAAGTATAAAAAAAAACAGATTTATTGATTAAAATCGTAAATCATTTCAGTTAATTAACGATTGACAACATGTTAGATTTAGTAAGGTTGGCGGGCTATAAGGATGTGTGGCACCAGGTGGGGTTCATATCGGGAGTACGGGGCATTCAGCAGCTGTTGAGATCGAGGGACTCGTGAATATTTGACTTTTTGGTTATACATTTTTATTAGGAAATCTGGTAGCGACAATATTTAAGCTTCTTGACCAGAAAAATTCAGAAGGCATATATATTAATACATAAAATGTAGAATGGAAATGGGGAATGTGTCATCGAGACAACAACCCGACCATAGAACCGACAACAGCAGAATAGAATATATATGTCAGTCCTTTACTGTCAGAATAAAATGGTCCGATAATGGCATTTTATGATTAATAGAAATCGTTTATTACTAGTACCTGGGTTTTCCAGTAATGATGTAGCCTTTTAAAGCCGACTATATGGTATTAGGTTTTGTCATTGATGAAGGCCGTAGCCAGGTTGCCTATAGATGCTTACATCGACTTTATTTGTACTTCGCGTTGGTGGATAGCTGTCTCATTGGCAATCATACGGTGTAATAACACATCTCCTCATTGTATATACCTGAATAATCCAGTCGTTATATTCCACTGACCAACGATTATTACATTAACCCCGAAATTAGGAGAGATCAATTACGTTGAGGGACTGAACTAGTCGGGATGTTTTTTTTTCTATAGTTTCCGTTCTCAAACAAAAGTCCACGTTAGTAAACAAATAAAACTGGGATCCTATACATTTTTGTTTTTCTTTTTTTAGACGCATTTGCTGTAATTAATGGATTAAAATCACTTAGGTATACATTCCACATGGCGGTACTCCTACTTACAAGACGATTATACATCGAAGAAGAACCCGAGCGCCATCTGTCGTCATAATGATCGTTAGCATAATA
This sequence comes from Mytilus trossulus, assembly GCF_036588685.1. Taxonomy (NCBI): domain Eukaryota; kingdom Metazoa; phylum Mollusca; class Bivalvia; order Mytilida; family Mytilidae; genus Mytilus; species Mytilus trossulus. The sequence continues at coordinate 12,148,521 of NC_086378.1, forward strand.
CAACTTCGAGGACATTTAACACTTCGACATTTCACACATCGACAATTCACGAATCGACAAGTTACATGTTACAAGTAACAAAACATCAATATACAAAAAGACAATTTACCAATAAAGAATTATGAAATCTACAAGTTACAAATTGACAATTAACAAATGAAGTATTTTGAAACTACAAAGGTGCAAGTTACAAATTGACAATTTACGAATTAACAATTTAGAAATTACACAGTTACAAGTTACGAATTGACAAGTTACGAATTAAGAATTTTGACCCCGTTGGCTTTCCATAGTTCCCATCGTTAGACGGGGAATACGAAGGCTTTCAAGAATGAACAAGTGACATGTCTAACTCGAACAGTTAGAAAACGCACTATCGACATCGACCGCTTGTTCTTGATATTTGAAATTGTATGCATATATACGTATACGTTTATGATAGTGATGAGTTCTTGTGTCTGACAAAAACTAAATTCCTTCATGGTTATATCTTGACATACGTTTATATTGGTTTGTAAGGTGATTACTCAAAATCGTTATTTGAAAATCCTGTTTGTGAGATGTATATTCATTTTAATACAGAAATTTCGTCTATATATTTCACAAGTGTATAACACGGAGAAGCTCTGAAGGTCCATTACTCCCATTTTGTTTGGGTGTGAACCATCGATGTTGACAGCAATATCAAAGAATAAGATGATGATGGTAGAAAGAACTATGGGCGTCATGTGGCAAATATTACATGCATATCGGACAATGAGTTGTCAATCTGTATGAAAAGATTTCCTGTACAACCATATTATTGAGAAGCAAGGTTTACATGCTATACTCTCGTACTAGTATTACAGGGTTCTTGTGGCGTTCACCTTAGACACACATCTTTTTAACGATGTTTAAAAAAAAGACAGAACCAATTTAATGTCATATTTCTTTATTTTTTAAATATAACTAAAAGTCTTTCATCTGACAAGAATACCCCTATTTAGCGGACAAGTAATTTATTCTTTTTTCTGTTATTGAATACCAAGAAAGACAATTTGAAACTTTGATACTCCAAACTTTCCCAGCAAAATATTCACATCCCTTCGGGATAATTAGCGTTCGTCCAGTGGCATATATAACAATTGTGATGACGAATTCCTTCCTCTGTTCGAGAACAATCTTATTGAAATATAAATCTGTGATTTTACTATGTCCACAACTTCAATGAACCAAAGCAAAAGTTATACATCGACCTGTATTTAAATCAAATTGGTTCTCTTCTTCTTCTGGTATACAATAGTCTATCGACTATTGATTAGTGCATACTGTTGGCATATGTGGACTAGTCTATTTACAACACTTTTACCCCTATTTATTCAGAATATATGTTTTTTTCTTATGTTCAATGTATACATGTATATATTTAAAATTGCGCTATAGTTCCGTAACTTTCTATCCAGTCGTATAAACGAATCGTCGGCAAGTGCGTACATTTTTTTAAATCAATATTTCTGGTATGTTCCAATCTGTCCTTCACTTTTGACTATCAGTATATATGACATTTTCCCAAATTCACCCTTGGAAAAAATATTTAAATAGATTTTAATTTCATCAAATCTAATTTTTTGGGTATTATTTATATTTTTATGAATATTATTCTTTACACCAGAAATGTTATTTATAAAAAAGCGTATGAGTTTGGTAATGACAAGTAAGACAGAGTTGTATATTAAACATCTGAAAGTTCAAAATGGAAAGTTAAATGTTATCAGCCGTGTACACTGATCAATACCTGCAGAAGTGAAACGATGCGTGAACTTGCAAGCCCGACAGGAAATCGCTTGAATACCTGGACGTGTCACCTCACACCCCTCACAATACCTTAAAAAGTAATACCTTTAGCCATGCTGGTGATCAGAAGAGGGAAGATCAAAATTTATTTGAAAACAGTTTATTACTTTAAAGAATTATGAACAAATTAGATTTTCGAAAACAATTTTCATGGAACACTTATTTATGATTTCAACTTTGACTTTTCACCTAATTCCAATATCAAGTTTAAAAACAACAGACCATGGTAATTGAAAGAATATTTTCCGTATCAAGTTAGTTAGTCGGATAAAACAACCATACGATTGACAAGATATCGACACGCAATTACGACTACATCGGTTACTGTGGTTTTGTTTCTTTGTGGTTTATAGACATATCTTTTTTTATTAATCGGGAAAGAAGACAAAATGGCGGAACCGTAGAATTGATACTCTAAATTTAAAATCGATGGTGGTCGCTTATCTAGCGGAATAAAACTTTAATATCTATGAATTTGAGCATTTTTATACAGAATGAACATAATATCAATTTTTGATTTTTTTGCGAAGTTTCCCTTTAACGTTTAAGAATTGAATGCTTCTTTTTGTAAATTCATTGGGGTGTAAAAGCGTTGACCGAAGTACATTGTGTATGAAGCGCTAAAAATGTGCGCACGGTCAACGCTTTTATAACCCTATTAAGTTACAAAAAGAAGCATTCAATACTTATAATTACATGTTTTAGCTATGATCATGAAAACACGAATTTTATAACTTTTTTATTCAATTCACCTGTGCACTTTATTGTGGGACTATGTGTTATCGTGAATGAAAAGTTTTATTGAGTGATGCAATTGCTTGAGGAATAACATGTGATGTGCAGTTAGCCAATCGGAATAAAGTATTATAATGAAACATACATCTAATGTAATTATTACCAAGATAACCAAACAAAGACCAATAAACCATGAAAATCAGGTCACGGTCAGATAAACCATGCCAGGCAGACATGTACAGCTAATTATGCTTCCAAACAACAAAATATTGCCATACATCAAATAAAAAGTTGACTTATGGCATATAGTATTAGATAAAAAGACCAAAACTCAAAAAACTTAACTTTGACCACTGGTACATAAAAATAGAGTCAAGGTGAAATGACATCTGCCCGCTAGACATGTGCACCTTACAATCATTCAATACAACAAATATAGTAGATCTATTGCATAATGTATGAGAAAACAGACCAAAACACTACTTAACAATAACCACTGAACCATGAAAATGAGGTCAAGGTCAGATGACACCTGCCAGTTGGACATGTACACCTTACAGTCCTTCTATACACTGAATATACTACTCACACCACATCTTCCTATATCTATAGACCTATTGCTTAAAGTATCTGAGATATGGACTTGACCACCAAAACTTTACCTTGTTCACTAATCCATGAAATAAGATCGAGGTAAAGTGAAAACTGATTGACGGGCATGAAAACCTTGCAAGGTACGCACATACTAAATATAGTTATCCTATTACTTTTAATACGAGATAATTCAACATTACAAAAAATCTTAAGGTACCAGTCTTGTAATTTTTTCTGAATTTTTTTCTGAACTCAATTTTTTCTGTTTGATTATAGGTTTATGCTTAATTGAAACATATATATAGACTTTTTAAAAAATCTTGCATCTTTTTGGGATATCAATCCAGGAAAGTCGAAGAACATCATGTTTACTGGAAGTAGCGCGTCCTAGTAAAAATAGCAAACAGAAAGTAGAAACAAAATGTTTTGACTTCAGGATTGCGTAACTTTTTATTCTTCATGGCAAGACCCCCTTTTTTTGGATTAAATCACAATTTCACATTAGTACATACATGATATGAACATGGATTTTTTTTCTATGTAGCAGTTTTTATTTTTTTATTTTCAAAGATCAGCTGTTTTGCATGTAAGCCTATTGAGCGGTCAATTACAAGACTGCAACCTTAACTTTTTTTCAAGTGGTCACTGAACCATGAAAATGAGGTCAAGGATATTGGACATGTGACTGACGGACAGTTCGTAACATGAGGCTTCTATATACAAAGTATGAAGCATCCAGGTCTTCCACCTTCTAAAATATAAAGGTTTTAAGAAGTAAGCTTACGCCTCCGACGCAGGATCACTATCCCTATGTCGAGTTTTCTGCAAAACAAGTTGCAGGATCGACAAAGAACATGCAAATTTAGAAGAGGATTTAAAATGGTGTCACTAATATGAATAGTGAATTTTGTTTCTAATAAATATTGTTGAATATCATTTTACTGTTCCAGTTTGTTGTTGTGGTTTAAATTACTACTCATTGTCATTATTTTTATAGGTATGCATTTTAATTTCAGAATAAATTGTTGTAAAAAAGTTGGCTGTCAAAATTATGGCCGTTGTAATTATTAAACGAGCACACACTGAAATGTCTCGCCTTCTTTATTTATTATTGATATTAAGTTGATAGTCCTAATAATAAAGCTTTGTTAAAATTGTCACATAAACTTATCATTAACCAATGAACCATGAAAATGAGGTCAGGGTCAAATGAACCATGCCAAGCAGACATGTACATATAACAATACTTCCATACAACAAATAAAGTTGACCTATTACTTATAGTTTAAGAAAAATAGACCAAAAACTTAACACTGAGCAATGAACCGTGAAAATGAGGTCGAGGTCAAATAAAACCTGCGCGACTGACATATAGATCATAAAATATTTCCATACACCAAATATAAATGACCTATAGCATATAGCATAAGATAAAAAGACAAAAACTCAAAAACTTAACTTTGACCATTCAACCATGAAAATGATGTCAAGGTCAGATGACATCTGCCCTCTAGACCTGTTCACCTAACAATCACTCCATACATCAAAAATAGTAGATCTATTGCATAACGTATGAGAAAAACAGACAAAAAAAAACTTAACTATAACCACTGAAGTATGAAAATGAGGTTAAGGTCAGATGACATCTGCCAGTTGGACATGCACACCTTACAGTCCTTACTTACACCGAATATACTAGCCCTATTGCTTATAGTATCTGAGATATGGACTTGACCACCACAACTAAACCTTGTTCACTTATAATAAGAGAGTATTCAACATTACAAAAAATGGGAACTTTTTTTTTCAAGTGGTCACTGAACCATGAAAATGAGGTCAAGGACATTTGACATGTGACTGACGGAAACTTCGTAACATGAGGTATCTATATGCTAAGTATGAAACATCCAGGTCTCCCACCTTCTTAAATATAAAGCTTTTAAAAAGTTAGCTAACGCCGCCGCCGCCGGTTCACTATCCATATGTCGAGCTTTCTGCGAAACAAGTTGCATGCTCGACAAAAATACACCTAAATTGAATATATGTAAATTCTGTAAGAATAAATGATAAGATAATGCCTCATTCTTCGTATACGACCTAAAAACACTTTCATTAACATACTTAATAAGAATATATCTTTTTTATTGATCATCCCGCCGGGAAGTCGTCAAGAACACATTATTATTTTATTTAAGGGGTTCACTCGATAGACGCAAATTTTTATTAACTTCAGAGTTAATCGAGCAAATTTATTTAATAAATGATTTTTACTTTTTTTTTTACTTTACACCAAGCTCATGAGGGTCTAATATCTATTCTTATTGCTGTGTCCACAATCGTTATTATACGTATTTCACCCATATCGGTGTGGACAATTCCATGTTTATATCACATGACATTTCCGCGGGAAATTCTTCTCTTGAGACCGTTCGAATGGAAGCAAATTTGGATTAATGCATATGTATTGTGAAATACATTGTTCTCTGTGTATATGTGATGAATTGATGATCACGTTTTCTACAACATAGTTAGATGTCAGGTTTGTACACATTTATAGTCTCTACACTAGTCTATATTCAAAACTGAAGCCAGTAAACTGGTGCAGGGATACAAGTGCTGCATAATCCCATCACATTTCAGGGACATTTCAACCAACAAAAAACTATTAAATATTTTATCACCCGACATATTTATTTTTAATGCATGTAATATCATTCATACCAACTGACAAAATCAGGGGAAACCGTGCATTCGTGAATTCTATGTCTTTCACCTGCTATGGACGATTCTCTATAACATTGTATTTGAGGGGTTGTTTACATTTTGAGTCGTATGATAAATGGACGTTGGACAAGGACGTATAACTAACATAATCTAATATACGTCCTTAATGTTGGACGATTCCATATAACATTGTATTTTATGGGTTGTTTACATTTTAAGGGGTACCACTATTTCCCGGGAAATACGAGAAAAACCTAATATCCTCAAAACAAACTGATATATCCCAAGAAAAAGATTTTTAATGGTGTATAGGTGTTGTACTGCTTAAATTAGTGTAACAGTTCAACAATATAAGGTTTAAGGCGTTCATGTTTAATAAAAGTACACGCAATCTTCATAAAATCGATTTTTATATACAGTCATCGAATGACAGGATCAAATAAAAAATGCTAATAACTTTTTCATTTCTCAAAGGTCTGAAAGGATTTATTTAGAATTTGAAATATAATAAGATTTTATCATTTTATATAGCGATGTAAGAAGAAAATTTTTTTTCTTTTTTTTTTAAACGTTAGAAAACATGTCTTTGACAGGCATCCCAATGGGAACAAATTGTGCCCCTCTACTTGCTGACTTGTTTCTTTATTATTATGAGGCTGACTTCATGCAGAAACTTCTTAGGAAGAAAGATAAGAAGTTAGCAATATCCTTTAACTCTACTTTCCGCTATATAGATGACGTTCTTTCACTAAACAATTCAAAATTTGGTGACTATGTGGATCGCATCTATCCCATCGAATTGGAGATAAAGGATACTACAGATACAGTTAAGTCGGCTTCATATCTTGACTTACACCTAGAAATTGACAATGAGGGTCGGTTGAAGACAAAATTTTACGACAAAAGAGATGATTTAAGCTTTCCAATTGTGAACTTTCCATTTCTAAGCAGCAACATTCCAGCAGCACCTGCATACGGGGTATATATCTCCCAATTGATACGATATTCCCGTACTTGCATTTCCTATTATGATTTTCTTGATAGAGGGTTACTGCTCACAAGGAAGCTTTTAAACCAAGAGTTCCAAATGGTGAAGTTGAAATCATCCCTTCGTAAATTTTACGGACGCCATCACGAGTTGGTTGACCGTTATGGAATAACCGTTTCACAACTGATATCGGATATGTTCCTTACGTCGTAACTGCAATCCCCTTCCCTTTCATGAATTTGACCTACCGAATTAGACTATTTACCCGATTTGTAATCACATAAGCAACACGACGGGTGCCGCATGTGGAGCAGGATCTGCTTACCCTTCCGTAGCACCTGAAATCACCCCTAGTTTTTGTGGGGTTCGTGTTGTTTATTCTTTAGTTTTCTATGTTGTGTCATGTGTACTATTGTTTTTCTGTTTGTCTTTTTCATTTTTAGCCATGGCGTTGTCAGTTTGTTTTAGATTTACGAGTTTGACTGTCCCTTTGGTATCTTTCGTCCCTCTTTTTTTTTACCTGCCTGACCAACGCTGATAATGACAGGGCCAACATCGACAATGACAGGACAAAACAAAATGCTAATAACTTTTTTTTATTTTCCAAAGGAATTATATCAAATGTAAAATATAAAATAAGAAGTCATCTTTCAAGACATGATTTTTTTTCTTCAAAAACTTGCGAAAACGTGACATGACCATCGTTGACTGACAGGACCTCGACAATGAAAGAAACCTAATTACTTATTATTTCTCAGAATATTCCTCTGAATTGTTTACATAAATACAGGAATAATATATATATAAAAGATAGCGGTAATGTGACCCGATCAACGTTGACAAGGGCAGCTGATAAACCTCGACAATGACAGGACCAAATGAAAATGCTAATTACTTTTTTTTATTTCATCAGAACATTCCTCTCAAATTTGAAATAAAATAAGATATTAAATACCAATTGATTATTCGTACGTCATAAATATAACAACAATTACAACTAGAATTGCCATTGCAAGCAATAGCGGATGTCACCCTGGTCCACCAATTGCCACTAAGCGGCAGCCATTTCGAAATTTTAACATTGAATTAACTTAATTTACTTTACAATACATAAGTTTGCAAATTTTTAGAAAGTTTAAAGCATTTTTAAAATTTTGATGTTTTCACTGTTTCTATGGCAACGGCGGCCATTTTGAATATTCCAAAGTCATACTTCTACTTCATATTGTGCTCCCCATAATATTTTACAATCATATAACATTTAATGGCTGTACAACACTAATGTTCTGGAATGTTCCATCACATTTTCACATTTTGATGTTTTTGCCCTGTTTCCATGGTAACGGCAGCCATTTTCGAAATTCCAAAGTTGAATGCCACATCTAGATTTGCCAGGCAACATTTCTGTGAAAGTTATATAAATTTTGAAAGAATTTTCAAATTTTTGATATTTTTGATCAGTTTCTATGGCAACATCGTAGTTCCAAAGAATCTCAAAATCACCCACAGCACGTATATAGAGGACAGCTATATTGTATAAAAATATGATGATTGAATGTTTTGTTATAGTTAAATAATTCACCAAAAACTAAAACTTCATTTTTTCACTCTTTTTCTGTTTCCATGGTAACAGCAGACATCCTGGAAGTGCCAACCTCGACTGCACTTCTGACAATGGTCATTAACATTCTGGTATAGTTCCATTACATTTGGTCCATAGGATTCCAAGAAATAGTATGGACAAAATGTGTGGAATAATAATAAAAATAACTAGATTTGCTATTGCAAGCAATAGCGGATGGCACCCTTCCCACATTGCCAGGTGAGCAGCAGCCATTTAAAAAAAAACAAAGTCAAAGACGGCATCTACAGAAGTCTATTAACCAGTTTGTAAATTTTCATTAATTTTGGAGCATTTTGAAATTTTTGAATTTTTTGCTATTTCCATGGTAACGGGTACCATTTCAAAAATTCCAAAGACAGGTGCCACTTTAGGACATGCCATGTTACATACCCATTAAGTTGTAGAAGGTTTAATCTTATATTCTTGCAGGAAATGCAGCTTCAATGTATTTTCCCATAGGGCCAATGTTAAACTTTCGCCCTGTTTCCATGACAATGGCGGCCATTTTGGAATTTCCTAATATTGTAACAACATCTAGGCATACCAAGGAACATTACCATAAAGTTTCATACAGCTAGGTCTTATAATGAAAGATTTAGAATTTGCAATTTTTTTCACATTTTATCAGTTTCCATGGCAACAGCAGCCATCTTGATGATGCCATACCCTGTTCGCAAAACTTCATATGCTGGGTGACATTATGGTATAGTTCTATGACCATTGGACCATACAGTGCCAAGATATGGACTGGACAAAAAGCGTGGAAGAAAAATAAAAATAAGACTAGATTTGCCATTGCAAGCAATAGCGGATGGCACCCTTCCCCTATTGCCAGGTAAGCGGTAGCATTGGTAACGGCGGCCATTTTGGAAATTCCAAACTCAAAAGTGAAGTCTACATTAGCTGAGCAACATTTGTTATAAGTTTCAATAAATTTGAAGCATTTTGAAGTTTTTTGTATTTTTACTGTTTCCATGGTAACGGCGGCCATTTTGAAAATTCCAAACTCAAAAGTCAAGTCTACATTAGCTCTGCAACATTTGTTATAAGTTTAAATAAATTTGAAGCATTTTGAAGTTTTTTGTATTTTTGCTGTTTCCATGGTAACGGCGGCCATTTTGAATATTCCAAAGTCAAACCCCCACTGCAATTTTTTCCCTCCACAATCATATACCATTTAATGTCTCTAGAATAAATTAAACATTGATGTTCTAGAATGTTCTGTGAAAATTCAAAGTTTTGACCTTTTTGCATTGTTTCCATGGTAACAACAGCAATTTTGGAAATTCCAACGCCAAATTCCACATCTTCCAATGTTGCTCATCGTTACTGTGAAGTTTCATTAAGTTTGGAACATTTTGAGATTTTTGAATTTTTTGGAGTAGTTTCCATGGCAACATAGTAGTTCCAATGAGTGCCAAAATCATCCAACACCTGTATATAGTGGGCACCTACATTGTATAAAAATATAATGATTCTGAGTTAAATAGTAACCAAATAGTTCACCAAAACAAAAAACTGGATTTTTTCACATTTGTTTAGTTTCCATGGCAACGTCAGCCATCTTGATGATGCCATACCCCGTTTGCACAATTTCAGATAGTGGACTACATTATGGCATAGTTTCATCAATATTGTTCAAGCCAATTCCGAGAAATAGCATGGACAAAATGTGTGGAAGAATAAAAATAAAAAGAAAAAAAAGAAACGTAGAATAACAAGATGTCACCCCAACTCCGTTGAGGGTGCCATAACTAGAATTGCCATTGCAAGCAATAGCGGATGTCACCCTGGTCCACCAATTGCCACTAAGCGGCAGCCATATCGAAATTTTAACATTAAATTAACTAATTTACTTTACAATGCATCAGTTTGCAAATTTTTAGAAAGTTTCAAGCATTTTTAAAATTTTGATGTTTTTACTGTTTCTATGGCAACGGCGGCCATTTTGAAAATTCCAAAGTCATACTTCCGCTTCATATTGTACTCCCCATAATATTTTACAATCATATAAAATTTAATGCCTGTACAACACTAATGTTCTGGAATGTTCCATCACATTTTCTCATTTTGATGTTTTTGCCTTGTTTCCATGGTAACGGCAGCCATTTTGGAAATTCCAAAGTTGAATGCCACATCTAGATTTGCCAGGCAACATTTCTGTAAAAGTTTAATAGTTTTTTTAAGAATTTTCAAATTTTTGATATTTTTGATCAGTTACTATGGCAACATCGTAGTTCCAATTAATCTCAAAATCATCCACAGCATGTATATAGAGGACAGCTACATTGTATAAAAATATGAGGATTAGATGTTTCGTTATAGTAAAATTATTCACCAAAAACTAAAACTTCATTTTTTCACTCTTTTTCTGTTTCCATGGTAACAGTAGACATCCTGGAAGTGCCAACCTCGACTGCACTTCTGACAATGGTCATTAACATTCTGGTATAGTTCCATTACAATTGGTCCATACGATTCCAAGAAATAGTATGGACAAAATGTGTGGAATAATAATAATAAGAATAAAAAAAAGAATCGTACAATAACAATATGTCACCCGACCTCCGTCAGGGTGACATAACTAGATTTGTAATTGCTAGCAATAACGGATGGCACCCTTCCCCCATTGCCAGGTGAGCGGCAGCCATTTTGAAAATTCCCAAAGTCAAAAAATACATCTACACATGCAAATTGTCATTTTTGTAAAGTTATATTAAGTTTGGAGTATTTTGAGATTTTTGAGATTTTTGGTGTTTCCATGGTAACGGTGGCCATATTGAAAATTCCAAACTCAAAAGTCAAGTCTACATAAGCTAGGCAACATTTGTTATAAATTTCATTAAATTTAAAGCATTTTGAAATTTTTCATATTTTTGCTGTTTCCATGGTAACGGCGGCCATTTTGAATATTCCAAAGTCAAACCCCTGCTGCAATTTTTTCCTTCCATAATCATATACCATTTAATGTCTCTAGAATAAATTTAACATTGATGTTCTGGAATGTTCTGTGAAAATTCAAAGTTTTGACCTTTTAGCATTGTTTCCATGGTAACAACAGATATTTTGGTAATTCCAACGCCAAATTCCACATCTTCCAATGTTGCTCATCCTTACTGTGAAGTTTCCTGAAGTTTGGAACATTTTGAGAATTTTGAAATTTTTGGTGTAGTTTCCATGGCAACATAGTAGTTCCAATGAGTGCCAAAATCATCCAACACCTGTGTATAGTGGGCACCTACATTGTATCAAAATATACTGATTCTGAGTTAAAGCATTACCAAACAGTTCACCAAAACCAAAAACTGGATTTTTTTGCATTTTTTCTGTTTCCATGGAAACGGTAGCCATCTTGAACCATTCCATGCTTACTGCAACTCTGCATGTAGGGGTCCTTACTATAGTAGAGTTCCATCAAAATTGGTCCATTGGATTTCGAAAAATCGCCTGGACAAAATTGGTTGCAAGAAAAATAATAATAACTAGAATTGCCATTGCAAGCAATAGCGGATGTCACCCTTCCCCCATTGCCACTAAGCGGTAGCCATTTCAAAATAATAAATCAGTGAAAACAGATCTATGAATTGCGATATATCTTTTTGTAAATTTTGAGTTCATATAGAGGATTGTCAAAAGTTTCACATTTCTTGTTTCCATGGCAACGGCAGCCATTTTGGAAATTCCAAAGTCAAAAGTCTCATCTGTACATGCCAGTTAACAATAATACTAAGTTTCATTAAGTTTTGAGCATTTTGAAAATATTTGACATTTCTGCAGTTTCCATGGCAACGGTAGCCATTTTGGAAATTCCAACTTCAAAAATCTCATGCAGACCTGACAGTCAACAATCATATTAGGTTTCATCAATTTTGGAGCATTTTGAAATTTTGGAAATTTTTGACATTTTGGTTGGTTACTATGGTAACAAAGACTTTTCCAAAATTTTAGTGGCAGATACCACATTGGTTCATGGGAGGGAATATACCATCAGAGTTTCAATGGATTTGACCTACCATTTTAAGAGAGTAAATGCCACTTTTTAAGGTTTTTGAAGCATTTTTACCGTTTTTGCATTGTTTCCATGGTAACGGTAGATATTTTCGAAATTCCAACGCCAAATTTCACATCATTCCATGTTGCTCATCATTACTGTGAAGTTTCATAAAATTTGGAGCATTTTGATATTTTGGAAATTTTTGGTGTGGTTTCCATGGCAACATAGTAGTTCCAATGAGTGCCAAAAATCATCCAAAAGAAGTATATAGTAGGCACCTACAATGTATCAAAATATAATGATTCTAAGTATAAGCATCTCCAAATAATTAACCAAAACCAAAAAGTGGAATTTTTCACATTTGTTCCGTTTCCATGGTAACGGCAGCCATTTTTAATGGTCTTCAGACCCACTGCAACCCGAAATTTTTTGTTCCTCATTATAGTTTACTTTAATCAAGAGTCAGGTTTCATTGTCTCCAAAAAAGCTGCCGGACAAAAATCATTGGAAGAATAAGAATAATAACTAGAATTGCCATTGCAAGCAATAGCGGATGGCACCCATCCCCTATTGCCAGGCGAGCGGCAGAACTCTAGAAGATTTCAAAGTCAAAGAGTGCATTTGCACATTCAAATTATCATTTTTATTAAGTTTTATTAATTTTGAAGCATTTTGAAATTTTAGACATTTTTGCTGTTTCCATGGTAACGGCGGCCATTTTGAAAATTCAAACTTCAAAAGTCAACTCTGCTGATGCCATTGACCCTTCCTGTAAAATTTCATCCAGTTTGCAGCCTTTTTATATTTTTTTGATATTTTTTACCTTTTAGCATTGTTTCCATGGTAACAACAGATATTTTGGAAATTCCAACTACAAATGCCACATCTTCCAATGTTGCTCATCATTACTGTGAAGTTTCCTGAAGTTTGGAGCATTTTGAGAATTTTGAAATTTTTGGTGTAGTTTCCATGGCAACATAGTAGTTCCAATGGGTGCCAAAATCATCCAACACCTGTATATAGTGGGCACTTATATTGTATTAAAATATGACGATTTTGAGTTAAAGCAAATCCAAACGGTTCACAAAAACCAAAAACTGGATTTTTTCACATTTGTTCAGTTTCCATGGTAACGGCGGCCATTTTTTACCATTCCAATGTCCCTTGCACAACTTAACATGGCGGTTCATATTATGGTACAGTTCCATCAACATTGGTCTGGCCAATTCTGAGAAATAGTATGGACAAAATGTGTGGAAGAATAAAAATAATAATAATAATAAAAAGAAAAAAAAGAAACGTAGAATAACAAGATGTCACCCCAACTCCGTTGAGGGTGCCATAATAACAAAGAAACGGAGGAATAACAATATGTCACCCGACATTGTCGATCGGGTGACATAACTAGATTTGCGATTGCAAGCAATAGCGGATGGCACCCTTCCCCTATTGCCAGGTGAGCGGTAGCCATGGTAACGGCGGCCATTTTGGAAATTCCAAACTGAAAAGTCAAGTCTACATTAGCTGAGCAACATTTGTTATAAGTTTCAATAAATTTGAAGCATTTTGAAATTTTTTGTATTTTTGCTGTTTCCATGGTAACGGCGGCCATTTTGAATATTCCAAAGTCAAACCCCCGCTGCAATTGTTTCCCTCCACAATCATATACCGTTTAATGTCTCTAGAATAAATTAAACATTGATGTTCTAGAATGTTCTGTCAAAATTCAAAGTTTTGACCTTTTTGCATTGTTTCCATGGTAACAACAGCGATTTTGGAAATTCCAACGCCAAATTCCACATCTTCCAATGTTGCTCATCGTTACTGTGAAGTTTCATTAAGTTTGGAACATTTTGAGATTTTTGAATTTTTTGGAGTAGTTTCCATGGCAACATAGTAGTTCCAATGAGTGCCAAAATCATCCAACACCTGTATATAGTGGGCACCTACATTGTATTAAAATATGATGATTCTGAGTTAAAGCATTACCATACAGTTCACCGAAACTAAAAACAGTATTTTTTCACATTTGTTCTGTTTCCATGGAAACGGTAGCCATTTTTTACCATTCCAATGTCTCTTGCACAACTTCACATGGCGGTTCACATTATGGTATAGTTCCATCAACATGGGTTTGACCAATTCCGAGAAATAGCATGGACAAAATGTGTGGAAGAATAAAAATAAAAATAAGAACAAAAAGAACGGAACAATAACAATATGTCACCCCAACTCCGTTGAGGGTGCCATAACTAGATTTGTAATTGCTAGCAATAACGGATGGCACCCTTCCCCTATTGCCAGGGTAACAGCAGCCATTTTGAAAATTCCAAAGTCAAAGACCCGATTTACACATGCCTATTAACATTTTTGAAAAGTTTTAGAAAGATTGGAGCATTTTGAAAATTTTTGTAATTTTTCGCATTTTACCAGTTTCCATGGTAACGGCAGCCATCTTGGTGGTGCCAACCCTTATTTGCAAATCTGCACATGGTGGTTAACATTATTGTAAAGTTCCATTGACATCGGTCCATACAGTTCCGAGAAATTGCCTGGACAAAAAAGTGGAAGAAAAATAATATTAAAAATAAGAAAAAAAGAAACGAAGAATAACAATATGTCACCCAAACTCCGTTTAGGGTGCCATAATAAGAAAAAAAAAGAAACGTAGAATAACAATACGTCACCCCAACTCCGTTGAGGGTGCCATAATAAGAAAAAAAAGAAACGTAGAATAACAATATGTCACCCCAACTCCGTTGAGGGTGCCATAATAACAAGTAATCCTGTGTAAGGATGCTAACACAAAAGTCACCAAAACGGACCCCAAATCATTGTTTTACGGTATCCATGATGCCACATAACCTGTGTGTAAAGTTTCATTAAATTTAAAGGATTTTGATTTTTTTCACATTTTTGACGTTTCCATGGTTACGGCAGCCATTTTGGAAATTTTAAAGTTAAAAGTAATGTCTACATATGGTAGGCAACATTTGTTTAAAGTTTCATCAATTTTGAAGCATTTTGAAAATTTTCACATTTTTGAAGTTTCCATGGCAACGGCGGCCATTTTGGAAATTCCAAACTAAAAAGTCAAGTCTACATTAGCTTCACAACATATGTTATAAGTTTCATTTAATTTGAAGCATTTTGATGTTTTTCTTATTTTTGCTGTTTCCATGGTTACGGTGGCCATTTTGAAAATTCCAAAGTGTCACTTCTGCTGCAAATTGTTCACTCCATAATTATATACCATCATATACCATAAAATGTCTCTAGAACAAATTTAACATTGATGTTCTAGAATATTCCATGAAAATATACCCCCCTAAAATTATGCCATGGAGACCCCCTACTGAAATAAAATTAGTGCCAAGTTGAAGCAGACATGTGTCTCTAAATATTCATAAGAGAATATATAATTCCATCTACTCTACATACAGTGGAAAATTTAGGAAATGTTAAAAAAAAATGACCCCACCCATCTTTAAGCCCCCCTAATTATGCCAAGATGACACCCTAGTATCATGGACATTGGGTTCTGCACCCCCCATGATGCAGACCCTTACCCAGAAAAAATATAAAATTTCCATCCTCTACTCCTTCCAAGAAAATGGTAGGACCGTTTAAGGGGTTAGAAAAAGAAAAATAAGAATAATAATAATAACTAGATTTGCGATTGCAAGCAATAGCGGATGGCACCCTTCCCCTATTGCCAGGTGAGCGGTAGCCATGGTAACGGCGGCCATTTTGGAAATTCCAAACTCAAAAGTCAAGTCTACATTAGCTGAGCAACATTTGTTATAAGTTTCAATAAATTTGAAGCATTTTGAAGTTTTTTGTATTTTTGCTGTTTCCATGGTAACGGCGGCCATTTTGGAAATTCCAAACTCATAGGTCAAGTCTACATTAGCTGAGCAACATTTGTTATAAGTTTCAATAAATTTGAAGCATTTTGAAGTTTTTTTGCTGTTTCCATGGTAACGGCGGCCATTTTGAATATTCCAAAGTCAAACCCCCGCTGCAATTTTTTCCCTCCACAATCATATACCATGTAATGTCTCTAGAATAAATTAAACATTGATGTTCTAGAATGTTCTGTGAAAATTCAAAGTTTTGACCTTTTTGCATTGTTTCCATGGTAACAACAGCGATTTTGGAAATTCCAACGCCAAATTCCACATCTTCCAATGTTGCTCATCGTTACTGTGAAGTTTCATTAAATGTGGAACATTTTGAGATTTTTGAATTTTTTGGAGTAGTTTCCATGGCAACATAGTAGTTCCAATGAGTGCCAAAATCATCCAACACCTGTATATAGTGGGCACCCACATTGTATTAAAATATAATGATTCTGAGTTAATTAGTATTCAAATAGTTCACCAAAATCAAAATTTAGATTTTTTCACAATTGTGCAGTTTCCATGGAAACGGTGGCCATTTTTTACCATTCCATAGCAAGGTGCACAACTTCACGTGGGGGTCTTCATTATAGTAGAGTTCCATCAACATTGGTCCATTGGATTCCAAGAACTCGCGCGGACAAAATTTGTTGCAAGAAAAATAATAAGAAAAAAAAGAAACGTAGAATAACAATACGTCACCCCAACTCCGTTGAGGGTGCCATAATAATAAGAAACCGAACAAAAACATAAAGTCCCCAAAACTCCGTTTTGGTGACTTAATAACTAGTAATCCTGTGTTAGGATGCTAACACAAAAGTCACCAAAACAGACCCCACATCGTTGTTTCTGCGGTATCATTGATGCCAAACAAAGTGTGTGTAAAGTTTAATTCAAAATGAAGATTATTTTTTTTTACATTTTTGCTGTTTCCATGGCAACGGCGGCCATTTTGAAAATTTCAAACTCAAAATTAAAGTCTACACAAGTTAGGCAACATTTGTTTTAAGTTTCATTAAATTTGAAGCATTTTGATTTTTTTCATATTTTTGCTGTTTCCATGGTAACGGCGGCCATTTTGAAAATTCCAAACTCAAAAGTCAATTCTACAAAAGTTAGTCAACATTAGTTATAAGTTTCATTGAATCTGAAGCATTTTGAAGTTTTTCATATTTTTGCTGTTTCCATGGTAACGGCGGCCATTTTGAATATTCCAGAGACAAAGTGCTGCTGCAAATTGTTCTCTTCATAATTATATACCATCATTTACCATTAAATGTGTCTAGAATAAATTTAACTTTGATGTTCTGGAATGTTCCATGAAAATTTACCCCCCTAAAATTATGCCAGGAGACCCCCTACTGAAATAAAAAAAGTTCCATGTTGAAGCAGACATGTGTCTGTAAATATTCATAGAAGTAATCATTATTCCTTCTACTCTACATACAGTAGGAAATTAAAGAAATGTAAAAAAAAATTGACCCCACCCCTCTTTGAGCCCCCCTAATTATGCCAAGATGACACCCTGGTATCACGGACATTGGGCTCTGCAACCCCCATGATGCAGACCTATACCCATAAAAAATATAAAGTTTCCATCCTCTACTGCTTCCTAGTTCCAGGTGGGACAGTTTAAGGGGTCACAAAAAGAAGAATAAGAACTAGAATTGTAATTCTAGCAATAACGGATGGCACCCTTCCCCCATTGCCAGGTTAGCGGCAGCCATTTTGAAAATTGCAAAGTCAAATAGTGCATCTACAGATGTCAAGTCTAGTCTAGTAATCCTGTGTTAGGATGCTAACACAAAAGTCACCAAAACGGACCCCACATCATTGTTCTGCGGTATCATTGATGCCAAATAATGTGTGTGTAAAGTTTAATTCAATATGAAGAATTAAATTTTTTTTTGACATTTTGGCTGTTTCCATGGCAACGGCGGCCATTTTGAAAATTTCAAACTCAAAATTAAAGTCTACACAAGTTAGGCAACATTTGTTATAAGTTTCATTAAATTTGAAGCATTTTGATTTTTTTAATATTTTTGCTGTTTCCATGGTAACGGCGGCCATTTTGATTATTCCAAAGTCACACTCCCGCTGCAATCTTTTCCCTCCATAATCATATACCATTGAATGTCTCTAAAATAAATTTAACATTGATGTTCTGGAATGTTCTGTGAAAATTCAAAGTTTTGACCTTTTTGCATTGTTTCCATGGTAACAACAGCTATTTTGGAAATTCCAACGCCAAATGCCACATCTTCCTATGTTGCTCATCGTTACTGTGAAGTTTCCTGAAGTTTGGAGCATTTTGAGAATTTCGAAATTTTTGGTGTAGTTTCCATGGCAACATAGTAGTTCCAATGATCACCAAAATCATCCAACACCTGTATATAGTGGGCACCTACATTGTATTAAAATATAATGTTTCTGAGTTCAAGCATATCCAAACAGTTCACGAAAACAAAAAACTGGATTTTTTCACATTTGTTCTGTTTCCATGGAAACGGTAGCCATCTTGAACCATTCCATGCTTACTGCAACTCTGCACATGGGGGTCCTTACTATAGTAGAGTTCCATCAACATTGGTCCATTGGATTTTGAGAAATCACCTGGACAAAATTTGTTGCAAGAAAAAAAAAAATAATAATAATAAGAAAAAAAAGAAACGTAGAATAACAATATGTCACCCCAACTCCGTTGAGGGTGCCATAATAATAACTAGATTTGTAATTGCTAGCAATAACGGATGGCACCCTTCCCCTATTGCCAGGGTAACAGCAGCCATTTTGAAAATTCCAAAGTCAAAGACCCGATTTACACATGCCTATTAACATTTTTGAAAAGTTTTAGAAAGATTGGAGCATTTTGAAAATTTTTGTAATTTTTCGCATTTTACCAGTTTCCATGGTAACGGCAGCCATCTTGGTGGTGCCAACCCTTATTTGCAAATCTGCACATGGTGGTTAACATTATTGTAAAGTTCCATTGACATCGGTCAATACAGTTCCGAGAAATTGCCTGGACAAAAAAGTGGAAGAAAAATAATATTAAAAATAAGAAAAAAAGAAACGAAGAATAACAATATGTCACCCAAACTCCGTTTAGGGTGCCATAACTAGATTTGCCATTGCAAGCAATAGCGGATGGCACCCTTCCCCCATTGCCAGGTGAGCGGCAGCCATTTTGAAAATTTCAAAGTCCAAATGTGCATCTACACATTCATATTATCATTTTTCTTAAGTTTCATTAAATTTGGAGCATTTTGAAATTTTGGACATTTTTGCTGTTTCCATGGTTACGGCGGCCATTTTGAAAATTCAAACTTCAAAAGTCAACTCTGCTTACGTCATTGACCATTCCTGTAAAGTTTCATCCAGTTTGGAGCATTTTTATTTTTTTTGAAATTTTGGACCTTTTAGCATTGTTTCCATGGTAACAAGAGATATTTTGGAAATTCCAACTTCAAATACCACATCTTCCAATGTTGCTCATCGTTACTGTGAAGTTTCCTGAAGTTTGGAGCATTTTGATATTTTTGAAAATTTTGGTGTTGTTTCCATGGCAACATAGTAGTTCCAATGATCACCAAAATCATCCAACACCTGTATTTAGTTGGCACCTACATTGTATTAAAATATAATGATTCTGAGTTAAAGCATATCCAAACAGTTCACCAAAACAAAAAACTGGATTTTTTCGCATTTGTTCCGTGTCCATGGTAACGGCAGCCATCTTGAAAGTGCCAACCCCAAAAAGCAAATCTTCATTTGGTGGTTAACATTATGGTAAAGTTCCATCTTCTTGGGTCAATTCCCATGAGAGTTCCAGACTGGACAAAAATGTGTGGAAGAAAAATAATAATAAAAATAATAAAAAAAACAAAAAGAAACGTAGAATAACAATATGTCACCCAAACTTGGATTTTTTCGCATTTGTTCCGTGTCCATGGTAACGGCAGCCATCTTGAAAGTGCCAACCCCAAAAAGCAAATCTTCATTTGGTGGTTAACATTATGGTAAAGTTCCATCTTCTTGGGTCAATTCCCATGAGAGTTCCAGACTGGACAAAAATGTGTGGAAGAAAAATAATAATAAAAATAATAAAAAAAACAAAAAGAAACGTAGAATAACAATATGTCACCCAAACTCCGTTTAGGGTGCCATAATAAGAAACGGGACAAAAACATAAAGTCTCCAAAACTCCGTTTTGGTGACTTAATAATAAGAAACCGAACAAAAACATAAAGTCCCCAAAACTCCGTTTTGGTGACTTAATAACAAAGAAACATAAGAAAAGCAATATGTCACCCGACATTGTCGATCGGGTGACATAATAACAAGTAATCCTGTGTTAGGATGCTAACACAAAAGTCACCAAAACGGACCCCAAATCGTTTGTTCTGCGGTATCAATGATGCCAAATTACCTATGTGTAAAGTTTCATTAAATCGAATGGATTTTGATATTTTCTCATTTTTGCCGTTTCCATGGTTACAGCGGCCATTTTGGAAATTTTGAAGTCAAAAATAATGTCCACATATGGTAGGCAACATTTGTTTTAAGTTTCATCAATTTTGAAGCATTTTGAAATTTTTGGACATTTTTGCTGTTTCCATGGCAACGGCGGCCATTTTGAAAATTCCAAACTCAAAAGTTTAGAATACATAAGTTAAGCAACATTTGTTATAAGTTTCATTAATTTTGAAGCATTTTCAAGTTTTTCATATTTTTGCTGTTTCCATGGTTACGGCGGCCATTTTGAATATTCCAAAGTCCAACCCCCACTGTAATGTGTTCCCCCCATAATTATATACAATCATATACTATTTAATGTCTCTAGAATAAATTTAACATTGTTGTTCTGGAATGTTCTATGAAATTTCACCCCCCTAAAATTATGCCAAGGAGACCCCCTACTGAAATAAAATAAGTTCCATATTGAAGCAGACATGTGTCTCTAAATATACATAAAAGAAATTATAGTTCCATCTACTCTATATACAGCAGAAAATTTAGGTAATGTAAAAAAAAAATGACCCCACCCATCTTTGAGCCCCCCTAATTATGCCAAGATGACACCCTGGTATCATGGACTTTTGGTTCTGCAACCCCCATGATACAGACCTATACCCAGAATAAATATAAAGTTTTCATCCTCTAATGCTTTAAAGAAAATGGTAGGACAGTTTAAGGGGTCAGAAAGAGAAGAATAAGAACTAGAATTGCCATTGCAAGCAATAGCGGATGTCACCCTTCCCCCATTGCCACTAAGCGGTAGCCATTTCAAAATAATAAAACAGTGAATACAGATCTATGAATTGCGATATATCTTTTTGTAAATTTTAAGTTCATTTAGAGGATTGTCAAAAGTTTCACATTTCTTCTGTTTCCATGGCAACGGCAGACATTTTGGAAATTCCAAAGTCAAAAGTCTCATGTGTACATGCCAGTTAACAATAATACTAAATTTCATTAAGTTTTGAGCATATTGAAAATATTTGACATTTCTGCAGTTTCCATGGCAACGGTAGCCATTTTGGAAATTCCAACTTCAAAAATCTCATGCAGACCTGACAGTCAACAATCACATTAGGTTTCATCAATTTTGGAGCATTTTGAAATTTTGGAAATTTTTGACATTTTGGTTGGTTACTATGGTAACAAAGACTTTTCCAAAATTTTAGTGGCAGATACCACCTTGGTTCATGGGAGGGAATATACCATCAGAGTTTCAATGGATTTGACCTACCATTTTAAGAGAGTAAATGCCACTTTTTAAGGTTTTTGAAGCATTTTTACCATTTTTGCATTGTTTCCATGGTAACGGTAGACATTTTCGAAATTCCAACGCCAAATTTCACCTCTTCCCATGTTGCTCATCATTACTGTGAAATTTCATAAAATTTGGAGCATTTTGATATTTTGGAAATTTTTGGTGTGGTTTCCATGGCAACATAGTAGTTCCAATGAGTGCCAAAAATCATCCAAAAGAAGTATATAGTGGGCACCTACAATGTATCAAAATATAATGATTCTAAGTATAAGCATCTCCAAATAATTAACCAAAACCAAAAAGTGGAATTTTTCACATTTGTTCCGTTTCCATGGTAACGGCAGCCATTTTTAATGGTCTTCAGACCCACTGCAACCCGAAATTTTTTGTTCCTCATTATAGTTTACTATAATCAAGAGTCAGGTTTCATTGTCTCCAAAAAAGCTGCCGGACAAAAATCATTGGAAGAATAAGAATAATAACTAGATTTGCGATTGCAAGCAATAGCGGATGGCACCCTTCCCCTATTGCCAGGTGAGCGGTAGCCATGGTTACGGCAGCCATTTCGGAAATTCCAAACTCAAAAGTCAAGTCTACATTAGCTGAGCAACATTTATTATAAGTTTCAATAAATTTGAAGCATTTTGAAGTTTTTTGTATTTTTGCTGTTTCCATGGTAACGGCGGCCATTTTTAATATTCCAAAGTCAAACCCCCGCTGCATTGTTTCCCTCCACAATCATATACCGTTTAATGTCTCTAGAATAAATTAAACATTGATGTTCTAGAATGTTCTATGAAAATTCAAAGTTTTGACCTTTTTGCATTGTTTCCATGGTAACAACAGCGATTTTGGAAATTCCAACGCCAAATTCCACATCTCCCAATGTTGCTCATCGTTACTGTGAAGTTTCATTAAGTTTGGAACATTTTGAGATTTTTGAATTTTTTGGAGTAGTTTCCATGGCAACATAGTAGTTCCAATGAGTACAAAAATCATCCAACACCTGTATATAGTGGGCACCTACATTGCATCAAAATATAATGATTCTGAGTTAAATAGTATCCAAATAGTTCACCAAAACAAAAAACTGGATTTTTTGACATTTGTTTCGTTTCCATGGTAACGGCAGCCATCTTGATGGTGCCAAACCCCACTGCACTATAGAATGTTCTTGTCTACATTATGGTATAGTTCCATCAATATTGTTCAAGCCAATTCTGAGAAATAGTATGGACAAAAAAGTGTGGAAGAATAAATATAACTAGAATTGCCATTGCAAGCAATAGCGGATGTCACCCTTCCCTTATTGCCCCTAAGCGGCAGCCATTTCAAAACAATTTAACGGTAAATTAAGCAGATCTATGAATTGCAATATATCTTTCTGTAAATTTTGAGTACATTTAGAGCATTGTTAAAAGTTTTCATATTTCTACTGTTTCCATGGCAACGGCAGCCATTTTGAAAATTCCAAAGTCGAAAGTCTCATCTGTACATGTTAGTTAACAATAATATTAAGTTTAATTAAGTTTGGAGTTAACAATAATATTAAGTTTCATTAAGTTTGGAGCATTTTGAAAATTTTGACATTTCTGCAGTTTCCATGGCAACGGTAGCCATTTTGGAAATTCCAACTTCAAAAATCTCATGCAGACCTGACAGTCAACAGTCATATTAGGTTTCATTAATTTTGGTGCATTTTGAAATTTTGGAAATTTTTGTCATTTTGGTTGGTTACTATGGTAACAGAGACCTTTCCAAAATTTTAATGGCAGATACCACATTGGTACATTGGAGGGAACATTCCATCAGAGTTTCAATGGATTTGACCTACCATTTTAATATAGTAAATGCCACTTTTTAAGGTTTTTAAAGCGTTTTGACCATTTTTGCCTTGTTTCCATGGAAACAGCAGACATTTTGGAAATTCCAACGCCAAATTCCACATCTATTCAAGTTGCTCATCGTTATGCTAAAGTTTCAAAAGAATTGGAGCATTTTCATATTTTTGAAATTTTTGGTGTAGTATCCATGGCAACATAGTAGTTCCAATGATTGCCAAAATCATCCAAAACCAGTATATGGCTGGCACCTACAATGTATTAAAATATGATGATTCTGAGTTAAAGCATCTCCAAATAATTCACCAAAACCAAAAAGTGGAATTTTTCACATTTGTTCCGTTTCCATGGAAACGGCGGCCATTTTTTACCATTCCATAGCAAGGTGCACAACTTCAGATGGGGGTCCTCATTATAGTAGAGTTCCCTCAACATTGTTTCCATTTTACTCCAAAAAACCTGACGGACAAAAAAAGGTGGAAGAATAATAATAATAACAAAGAAACATAAGAAAAGCAATATGTCACCCGACATTGTCGATCGGGTGACATAATAATAACTAGATTTGCCATTGCAAGCAATAGCGGATGGCACCCTTCCCCTATTGCCAGGTGAGCGGTAGCCATGGTAACGGCGGCCATTTTGGAAATTCCAAACTCAAAAGTCAAGTCTACATTAGCTGAGCAACATTTGTTATAAGTTTCAATAAATTTGAAGCATTTCGAGGTTTTTCGTATTTTTGCTGTTTCCATGGTAACGGCGGCCATTTTGAATATTCCAAAGTCAAACCCCCTCTGCAATTTTTTCCCTCCACAATCATATACCATTTAATGTCTCTAGAATAAATTAAACATTGATGTTCTGGAATGTTCTGTGAAAATTCAAAGTTTTGACCTTTTTGCATTGTTTCCATGGTAACAAGAGCGATTTTGGAAATTCCAACGCCAAATTCCACATTTTCCAATGTTGCTCATCGTTACTGTGAAGTTTCATAAAGTTTGGAACATTTTGAGATTTTTGAATTTTTTGGAGTAGTTTCCATGGCAACATAGTAGTTCCAATGAGTGCCAAAATCATCCAACACCTGTATATAGTGGGCACCTACATTGTATTAAAATATAATGATTCTGAGTTAAATAGTATCCTAATAGTTCACCAAAACAAAAAACTGGATTTTTTCACATTTGTTCAGTTTCCATGGTGACGGCGGCCATTTTTTACCATTCCAATGTCTCTTGCACAACTTAACATGGCGGTTCATATTATGGTACAGTTCCATCAACATTGATTTGACCAATTCTGAGAAATAGCATGGACAAAATGTGTGGAAGAATAAAAATAATAATAACTAGATTTGCGATTGCAAGCAATAGCGGATGGCACCCTTCCCCTATTGCCAGGTGAGCGGTAGCCATGGAAACGGCGGCCATTTTGGAAATTCCAAAGTCAAAAGTCAACTCTACATTAGCTGAGCAACATTTGTTATAAGTTTCAATAAATTTGAAGCATTTTGATTTTTTTCGTATTTTTGCTGTTTCCATGGTAACGGCGGCCATTTTGAATATTCCAAAGTCAATCCCTTGCAGCAATTGTTTCCCTCCATAATCATATACCATTTTATGTGTCTAGAATAAATTTAACATTGATGTTCTCGAATGTTCTGTGAAAATTCAAAGTTTTGACCTTTTTTGCATTGTTTCCATGGTAACAAGAGATATTTTGGAAATTCCAACGCCAAATTCCACATCTTACAATGTTGCTCATCATTACTGTGAAGTTTCCTGAAGTTTGGAGCATTTTGAGAATTTTGAAATTTTTGATGTTGTTCCCATGGCAACATAGTAGTTCCAATGAGTGCCAAAATCATCCAACACCTGTATATACAGTCCTTGGATGGTGTAAACTTCCCACTAACACCATACACCATAACACCATACACCATACACCATTACACCATACACCTTGTACCATTACACCATACACGTTACACCTTTGCACCATACACCTTACACATTACACCATACACCATTACCCATTCTATCTACACGATCCGAAATAAACCATTATGCAATTAAATTTCCAATATAAAGATTATTATCATTGTTTATGTTTACAATTTGAAAAAACAAAATAAAAAGAACTTCGTTTTCAACTAATGAAATGTCGTACACCATCATTCACACCATTCCCGATCACACGTTACACAATCACACCATTCCCCATACACCATTACACCATTCCCCTTACACCATACACCATAGCACCATACACCTTACACCATTGCACCATACACCATACACCATTACACCATACACGTTTTTTTGGGAAGTTTACACCATCCAAGGGCTGTAGTGGGCACCTACATTGTATTAAAATATAATGATTCTGAGTTCAAGCATATCCAAACAGTTCACCAAAACAAAAAACTGGATTTTCTCACATTTGTTCTGTTTCCATGGTAACGGCAGCCATCTTGACGGTGCCATACCCCACTGCACTATAGAATGTTCTTGTCTACATTATGGTATAGTTCCATCAATATTGTTCAAGCCAATTCCGAGAAATAGAATGGACAAAAAAGTGTGGAAGAATAAAAATAATAACTAGATTTGCCATTGCAAGCAATAGCGGATGGCACCCTTCCCACATTGCCAGGTGAGCAGCAGCCATTTTGAAAAAAAAACAAAGTCAAAGACGGCATCTACAGATGTCTATTTACCTTTTTGTAACTTTTCATTAATTTTGGAGCATTTTGAAATTTTTGAAATTTTTGAAATTTCCATGGTAACGGGTACCATTTTCAAAATTCCAAAGACAGGAGCCTCTTTCGGACATGCCATGTTACATAACCATTAAGTTGTAGAAGGTTTGATCCGATATTCTTGCAGGAAATGCAGCTTCAATGTGTTTTCCCATAGGGCCAATGTTAAACTTTCGCCCTGTTTCCATGACAATGGCAGCCATTTTGGAAATTCCTAATATTGTAACAACATCTAGTCATACCAAGGAACATTACCATAAAGTTTCATCCAGCTAGGTCTTATAATGAAAGATTTAGAATTTGCAATTTTTTTCACATTTTATCAGTTTCCATGGCAACAGCAGCCATCTTGGTGATGCCATACCCTGTTTGCAAAACTGCATATGCTGGGTAACATTATGGTATAGTTCCATGACCATTGGATCATACAGTGCCAAGATATGGCCTGGACAAAAAGCGTGGAAGAAAAATAAAAATAAAAATAATAAGAAAAAAAGAAACGTAGAATAACAATACGTCACCCCAACTCCGTTGAGGGTGCCATAATAACTAGATTTGCGATTGCAAGCAATAGCGGATGGCACCCTTCCCCTATTGCCAGGTGAGCGGTAGCCATGGTAACGGCGGCCATTTTGGAAATTCCAAACTCAAAAGTCAAGTCTACATTAGCTGAGCAACATTTGTTATAAGTTTCAATAAATTTGAAGCATTTTGAAGTTTTTTGTATTTTTGCTGTTTCCATGGTAACGGCGGCCATTTTGAATATTCCAAAGTCAAACCCCCGCTGCAATTTATTCCCTCCATAATCATATACCATTTAATGTCTCTAGAATAAATTAAACATTGATGTTCTAGAATGTTCTGTGAAAATTCAAAGTTTTGACCTTTTTGCATTGTTTCCATGGTAACAACAGCGATTTTGGAAATTCCAACGCCAAATTCCACATCTTCCAATGTTGCTCATCGTTACTGTGAAGTTTCATTAAGTTTGGAACATTTTGAGATTTTTGAATTTTTTGGAGTAGTTTCCATGGCAACATAGTAGTTCTAATGAGTGCCAAAATCATCCAACACCTGTATATAGTGGGCACCTACATTGTATCAAAATATAATGATTCCAAGATAAAGCATATCCAAATAGTTCACCAAAACAAAAAAATGGATTTTTTCACATTTGTTCTGTTTCCATGGTAACGGCAGCCATCTTAAACCATTCCATGCTTCGTGCACAACTTGATCTGGGGGTCCTCACTATAGTAGAGTTCCATCAATATTGGTCCATTGGATTTCGAGAAATCGCCTGGACAAAAATGTGTGGAAGAAAAATAAGAAAAAAAAGAAACGTAGAATAACAATATGTCACCCCAACTCCGTTGAGGGTGCCATAAAAATAAGAAAAAAAGAAACGAAGAATAACAATATGTCACCCAAACTCCGTTTAGGGTGCCATAACAAAGAAACATAAGAAAAGCAATATGTCACCCGACAATGTCGATCGGGTGACATAATAATAAAAAAAACAAAAAGAAACGTAGAATAACAATATGTCACCCAAACTCCGTTTAGGGTGCCATAACTAGATTTGCCATTGCAAGCAATAGCGGAGGATGTCACCCCGTTCTAGACTTTGTCACAGTAGCAGCAACCAGTTTGAGTGTACCAAAGTCACATGGCACGTATAGTATACATGCCTTTGAACACCACCCCCCCCTTTCTCTTCTCGTAGACTAAGAGTGATGTCTATATATAGTTGGGGAACTCTTTAAAATCTTAAATTAGACACACGCGCGAAGAAGAAAGGTGGTGTCACGTGATACTGAAGTATATTATCGTGGAGTTAGTACATTACTATTCTTTTTAGAGGGGACCTTGGACAGACAACATGTGTATATATTGACGGAGCGGCATACTAACTGTTCATTTTATTCTTCAATATCTCGCGTATCACGAGATACATGTATTTTATCTTGTACAATTTAATTACACGCTTATCGATTGATTTCAGCTAATGTGTATATTTTTGCAGGTGTTCAATTAACGGATGTGTACTTTAATGCAAGTGCAGAAATGTCAATTATGTGTACTCTTCGTGTTTCTCTCTCTCTCAGTGGCGATTTTCTCTCTTAAGCACGATTTTCGTATAGAATAGAAGCACTTTGAATTATGTATTAGTTTTCTTCTAGCATATTCTAGATGACTTTTTGCACATAGTCTTAATCACAGAATTTTGTCTCAAATTTTCGAGTTATTTTTTTTTTTTTTTTTTTTTTTTTTAGCTGTTTCCATGGCAACGGCGGCCATTTTGAAAATTTCAAAGACAGATGACAATACAATATAATTTTAACGGGAATGAGGTTAAAATCTGTACAAAAATGTTACTTTGACGTTTTTTACCATATGGGCCCCATGTGCACTTTAAGCGTTATCTCCATGGTAACAGCAGCTATCTTAAAAATTCCAACGGCAATGAATTCTACAGTTTATACTACTGTTTTCTACTTACGGTTTTTTTGGTCGTATCTGTAGCGGTTTATTTTCTATGAATTAATTAAGGATTTATTTTCGTTTTTTTCACGTTTGGACGGTTTCCATGACAACGGTAGCCATTTTGAAAGTTCTCAAGATGGAAGTCACGTCTTCTATCGATGAGTTATTAGTTCTGAAAGTTTTATGTAATTTGGACCATTTTTCGGTTTTTTACATTTTTGCCGTTTCCATGGTAACGGCGGCCATCTTGAACCATTCCATGCTTACTGCAACTTTGCACATTGGGATTGTCATTATGGTGCAATTTTATAAATACATGTCAAGGCATCTCCGAGAAATCGGCTGGACAAAAAGTGTGGAAGAAAAAATTCGTAGAATAACAATATATCCCCCCTTTTTCAAAGGGGTGACATAATAAGAAAAAAAGAAACGTAGAATAACAATATGTCACCCCAACTCCGTTGAGGGTGCCATAAAAAAAGAAACGTAGAATAACAATATGCCACCCAAACTCCGTTTAGGGTGCCATAACAATATATCCCCCCTTTTTCAAAGGGGTGACATAATAATACGCAAAAGTCGATTGTTCAACAGATAATTAAACGTATTTTGTTTCATAAACTCAACGTGAAAGATATGTGGATTGGTTGATTGATGGTTTGTGATCATGATTGATCAATCATTGATTGATTAATCGTTTGATTGATTGATTAATCGATTGATAGGCAGTTTGTAAAATGGGAAGGGGACGTTTTTTTCCGATATCTGCACTTGACGCATTACTTGTTTGATCTCAAAACTTGATTGATTGATCTCTTATCATGATTTGATCACTTGAATCATGATTTGATTGATTGATCAATACTTTGTACAGCATAACGTGACACATTTTGCATTGGTTTATTCCTTGTCTATACGTTTTGTGCTGTTCAGTGACAAATATCTGTGAACAATTTTACACGTACAATTGAGAAAAATACTCTATTTCCTGTTTTCTAATCAGAAAAAATGAATAGCGAATGAGTTATTCTAACACTAGATTTGCCATTGCAAGCAATAGCGGAGGATGTCACCCCGTTCTAGACTTTGTCACAGTAGCAGCAACCAGTTTGAGTGTACCAAAGTCACATGGCACGTATAGTATACATGCCTTTGAACACCACCCCCCCCTTTCTCTTCTCGTAGACTAAGAGTGATGTCTATATATAGTTGGGGAACTCTTTAAAATCTTAAATTAGACACACGCGCGAAGAAGAAAGGTGGTGTCACGTGATACTGAAGTATATTATCGTGGAGTTAGTACATTACTATTCTTTTTAGAGGGGACCTTGGACAGACAACATGTGTATATATTGACGGAGCGGCATACTAACTGTTCATTTTATTCTTCAATATCTCGCGTATCACGAGATACATGTATTTTATCTTGTACAATTTAATTACACGCTTATCGATTGATTTCAGCTAATGTGTATATTTTTGCAGGTGTTCAATTAACGGATGTGTACTTTAATGCAAGTGCAGAAATGTCAATTATGTGTACTCTTCGTGTTTCTCTCTCTCTCAGTGGCGATTTTCTCTCTTAAGCACGATTTTCGTATAGAATAGAAGCACTTTGAATTATGTATTAGTTTTCTTCTAGCATATTCTAGATGACTTTTTGCACATAGTCTTAATCACAGAATTTTGTCTCAAATTTTCGAGTTATTTTTTTTTTTTTTTTTTTTTTTTTTAGCTGTTTCCATGGCAACGGCGGCCATTTTGAAAATTTCAAAGACAGATGACAATACAATATAATTTTAACGGGAATGAGGTTAAAATCTGTACAAAAATGTTACTTTGACGTTTTTTACCATATGGGCCCCATGTGCACTTTAAGCGTTATCTCCATGGTAACAGCAGCTATCTTAAAAATTCCAACGGCAATGAATTCTACAGTTTATACTACTGTTTTCTACTTACGGTTTTTTTGGTCGTATCTGTAGCGGTTTATTTTCTATGAATTAATTAAGGATTTATTTTCGTTTTTTTCACGTTTGGACGGTTTCCATGACAACGGTAGCCATTTTGAAAGTTCTCAAGATGGAAGTCACGTCTTCTATCGATGAGTTATTAGTTCTGAAAGTTTTATGTAATTTGGACCATTTTTCGGTTTTTTACATTTTTGCCGTTTCCATGGTAACGGCGGCCATCTTGAACCATTCCATGCTTACTGCAACTTTGCACATGGGGATTGTCATTATGGTGCAATTTTATAAATACATGTCAAGGCATCTCCGAGAAATCGGCTGGACAAAAAGTGTGGAAGAAAAAATTCGTAGAATAACAATATATCCCCCCTTTTTCAAAGGGGTGACATAATAAGAAAAAAAGAAACGTAGAATAACAATATGTCACCCCAACTCCGTTGAGGGTGCCATAAAAAAAGAAACGTAGAATAACAATATGCCACCCAAACTCCGTTTAGGGTGCCATAACAATATATCCCCCCTTTTTCAAAGGGGTGACATAATAATACGCAAAAGTCGATTGTTCAACAGATAATTAAACGTATTTTGTTTCATAAACTCAACGTGAAAGATATGTGGATTGGTTGATTGATGGTTTGTGATCATGATTGATCAATCAGTGATTGATTAATCGTTTGATTGATTGATTAATCGATTGATAGGCAGTTTGTAAAATGGGAAGGGGACGTTTTTTTCCGATATCTGCACTTGACGCATTACTTGTTTGATCTCAAAACTTGATTGATTGATCTCTTATCATGATTTGATCACTTGAATCATGATTTGATTGATTGATCAATACTTTGTACAGCATAACGTGACACATTTTGCATTGGTTTATTCCTTGTCTATACGTTTTGTGCTGTTCAGTGACAAATATCTGTGAACAATTTTACACGTACAATTGAGAAAAATACTCTATTTCCTGTTTTCTAATCAGAAAAAATGAATAGCGAATGAGTTATTCTAACACTAGATTTGCCATTGCAAGCAATAGCGGAGGATGTCACCCCGTTCTAGACTTTGTCACAGTAGCAGCAACCAGTTTGAGTGTACCAAAGTCACATGGCACGTATAGTATACATGCCTTTGAACACCACCCCCCCCCCCTTTCTCTTCTCGTAGACTAAGAGTGATGTCTATATATAGTTGGGGAACTCTTTAAAATCTTAAATTAGACACACGCGCGAAGAAGAAAGGTGGTGTCACGTGATACTGAAGTATATTATCGTGGAGTTAGTACATTACTATTCTTTTTAGAGGGGACCTTGGACAGACAACATGTGTATATATTGACGGAGCGGCATACTAACTGTTCATTTTATTCTTCAATATCTCGCGTATCACGAGACACATGTATTTTATCTTGTACAATTTAATTACACGCTTATCGATTGATTTCAGCTAATGTGTATATTTTTGCAGGTGTTCAATTAACGGATGTGTACTTTAATGCAAGTGCAGAAATGTCAATTATGTGTACTCTTCGTGTTTCTCTCTCTCTCAGTGGCGATTTTCTCTCTTAAGCACGATTTTCGTATAGAATAGAAGCACTTTGAATTATGTATTAGTTTTCTTCTAGCATATTCTAGATGACTTTTTGCACATAGTCTTAATCACAGAATTTTGTCTCAAATTTTCGAGTTATTTTTTTTTTTTTTTTTTTTTTTTTTAGCTGTTTCCATGGCAACGGCGGCCATTTTGAAAATTTCAAAGACAGATGACAATACAATATAATTTTAACGGGAATGAGGTTAAAATCTGTACAAAAATGTTACTTTGACGTTTTTTACCATATGGGCCCCATGTGCACTTTAAGCGTTATCTCCATGGTAACAGCAGCTATCTTAAAAATTCCAACGGCAATGAATTCTACAGTTTATACTACTGTTTTCTACTTACGGTTTTTTTGGTCGTATCTGTAGCGGTTTATTTTCTATGAATTAATTAAGGATTTATTTTCGTTTTTTTCACGTTTGGACGGTTTCCATGACAACGGTAGCCATTTTGAAAGTTCTCAAGATGGAAGTCACGTCTTCTATCGATGAGTTATTAGTTCTGAAAGTTTTATGTAATTTGGACCATTTTTCGGTTTTTTACATTTTTGCCGTTTCCATGGTAACGGCGGCCATCTTGAACCATTCCATGCTTACTGCAACTTTGCACATTGGGATTGTCATTATGGTGCAATTTTATAAATACATGTCAAGGCATCTCCGAGAAATCGGCTGGACAAAAAGTGTGGAAGAAAAAATTCGTAGAATAACAATATATCCCCCCTTTTTCAAAGGGGTGACATAATAAGAAAAAAAGAAACGTAGAATAACAATATGTCACCCCAACTCCGTTGAGGGTGCCATAAAAAAAGAAACGTAGAATAACAATATGCCACCCAAACTCCGTTTAGGGTGCCATAACAATATATCCCCCCTTTTTCAAAGGGGTGACATAATAATACGCAAAAGTCGATTGTTCAACAGATAATTAAACGTATTTTGTTTCATAAACTCAACGTGAAAGATATGTGGATTGGTTGATTGATGGTTTGTGATCATGATTGATCAATCATTGATTGATTAATCGTTTGATTGATTGATTAATCGATTGATAGGCAGTTTGTAAAATGGGAAGGGGACGTTTTTTTCCGATATCTGCACTTGACGCATTACTTGTTTGATCTCAAAACTTGATTGATTGATCTCTTATCATGATTTGATCACTTGAATCATGATTTGATTGATTGATCAATACTTTGTACAGCATAACGTGACACATTTTGCATTGGTTTATTCCTTGTCTATACGTTTTGTGCTGTTCAGTGACAAATATCTGTGAACAATTTTACACGTACAATTGAGAAAAATACTCTATTTCCTGTTTTCTAATCAGAAAAAATGAATAGCGAATGAGTTATTCTAACACTAGATTTGCCATTGCAAGCAATAGCGGAGGATGTCACCCCGTTCTAGACTTTGTCACAGTAGCAGCAACCAGTTTGAGTGTACCAAAGTCACATGGCACGTATAGTATACATGCCTTTGAACACCACCCCCCCCTTTCTCTTCTCGTAGACTAAGAGTGATGTCTATATATAGTTGGGGAACTCTTTAAAATCTTAAATTAGACACACGCGCGAAGAAGAAAGGTGGTGTCACGTGATACTGAAGTATATTATCGTGGAGTTAGTACATTACTATTCTTTTTAGAGGGGACCTTGGACAGACAACATGTGTATATATTGACGGAGCGGCATACTAACTGTTCATTTTATTCTTCAATATCTCGCGTATCACGAGATACATGTATTTTATCTTGTACAATTTAATTACACGCTTATCGATTGATTTCAGCTAATGTGTATATTTTTGCAGGTGTTCAATTAACGGATGTGTACTTTAATGCAAGTGCAGAAATGTCAATTATGTGTACTCTTCGTGTTTCTCTCTCTCTCAGTGGCGATTTTCTCTCTTAAGCACGATTTTCGTATAGAATAGAAGCACTTTGAATTATGTATTAGTTTTCTTCTAGCATATTCTAGATGACTTTTTGCACATAGTCTTAATCACAGAATTTTGTCTCAAATTTTCGAGTTATTTTTTTTTTTTTTTTTTTTTTTTTTAGCTGTTTCCATGGCAACGGCGGCCATTTTGAAAATTTCAAAGACAGATGACAATACAATATAATTTTAACGGGAATGAGGTTAAAATCTGTACAAAAATGTTACTTTGACGTTTTTTACCATATGGGCCCCATGTGCACTTTAAGCGTTATCTCCATGGTAACAGCAGCTATCTTAAAAATTCCAACGGCAATGAATTCTACAGTTTATACTACTGTTTTCTACTTACGGTTTTTTTGGTCGTATCTGTAGCGGTTTATTTTCTATGAATTAATTAAGGATTTATTTTCGTTTTTTTCACGTTTGGACGGTTTCCATGACAACGGTAGCCATTTTGAAAGTTCTCAAGATGGAAGTCACGTCTTCTATCGATGAGTTATTAGTTCTGAAAGTTTTATGTAATTTGGACCATTTTTCGGTTTTTTACATTTTTGCCGTTTCCATGGTAACGGCGGCCATCTTGAACCATTCCATGCTTACTGCAACTTTGCACATGGGGATTGTCATTATGGTGCAATTTTATAAATACATGTCAAGGCATCTCCGAGAAATCGGCTGGACAAAAAGTGTGGAAGAAAAAATTCGTAGAATAACAATATATCCCCCCTTTTTCAAAGGGGTGACATAATAAGAAAAAAAGAAACGTAGAATAACAATATGTCACCCCAACTCCGTTGAGGGTGCCATAAAAAAAGAAACGTAGAATAACAATATGCCACCCAAACTCCGTTTAGGGTGCCATAACAATATATCCCCCCTTTTTCAAAGGGGTGACATAATAATACGCAAAAGTCGATTGTTCAACAGATAATTAAACGTATTTTGTTTCATAAACTCAACGTGAAAGATATGTGGATTGGTTGATTGATGGTTTGTGATCATGATTGATCAATCAGTGATTGATTAATCGTTTGATTGATTGATTAATCGATTGATAGGCAGTTTGTAAAATGGGAAGGGGACGTTTTTTTCCGATATCTGCACTTGACGCATTACTTGTTTGATCTCAAAACTTGATTGATTGATCTCTTATCATGATTTGATCACTTGAATCATGATTTGATTGATTGATCAATACTTTGTACAGCATAACGTGACACATTTTGCATTGGTTTATTCCTTGTCTATACGTTTTGTGCTGTTCAGTGACAAATATCTGTGAACAATTTTACACGTACAATTGAGAAAAATACTCTATTTCCTGTTTTCTAATCAGAAAAAATGAATAGCGAATGAGTTATTCTAACACTAGATTTGCCATTGCAAGCAATAGCGGAGGATGTCACCCCGTTCTAGACTTTGTCACAGTAGCAGCAACCAGTTTGAGTGTACCAAAGTCACATGGCACGTATAGTATACATGCCTTTGAACACCACCCCCCCCCTTTCTCTTCTCGTAGACTAAGAGTGATGTCTATATATAGTTGGGGAACTCTTTAAAATCTTAAATTAGACACACGCGCGAAGAAGAAAGGTGGTGTCACGTGATACTGAAGTATATTATCGTGGAGTTAGTACATTACTATTCTTTTTAGAGGGGACCTTGGACAGACAACATGTGTATATATTGACGGAGCGGCATACTAACTGTTCATTTTATTCTTCAATATCTCGCGTATCACGAGATACATGTATTTTATCTTGTACAATTTAATTACACGCTTATCGATTGATTTCAGCTAATGTGTATATTTTTGCAGGTGTTCAATTAACGGATGTGTACTTTAATGCAAGTGCAGAAATGTCAATTATGTGTACTCTTCGTGTTTCTCTCTCTCTCAGTGGCGATTTTCTCTCTTAAGCACGATTTTCGTATAGAATAGAAGCACTTTGAATTATGTATTAGTTTTCTTCTAGCATATTCTAGATGACTTTTTGCACATAGTCTTAATCACAGAATTTTGTCTCAAATTTTCGAGTTATTTTTTTTTTTTTTTTTTTTTTTTTTAGCTGTTTCCATGGCAACGGCGGCCATTTTGAAAATTTCAAAGACAGATGACAATACAATATAATTTTAACGGGAATGAGGTTAAAATCTGTACAAAAATGTTACTTTGACGTTTTTTACCATATGGGCCCCATGTGCACTTTAAGCGTTATCTCCATGGTAACAGCAGCTATCTTAAAAATTCCAACGGCAATGAATTCTACAGTTTATACTACTGTTTTCTACTTACGGTTTTTTTGGTCGTATCTGTAGCGGTTTATTTTCTATGAATTAATTAAGGATTTATTTTCGTTTTTTTCACGTTTGGACGGTTTCCATGACAACGGTAGCCATTTTGAAAGTTCTCAAGATGGAAGTCACGTCTTCTATCGATGAGTTATTAGTTCTGAAAGTTTTATGTAATTTGGACCATTTTTCGGTTTTTTACATTTTTGCCGTTTCCATGGTAACGGCGGCCATCTTGAACCATTCCATGCTTACTGCAACTTTGCACATGGGGATTGTCATTATGGTGCAATTTTATAAATACATGTCAAGGCATCTCCGAGAAATCGGCTGGACAAAAAGTGTGGAAGAAAAAATTCGTAGAATAACAATATATCCCCCCTTTTTCAAAGGGGTGACATAATAAGAAAAAAAGAAACGTAGAATAACAATATGTCACCCCAACTCCGTTGAGGGTGCCATAAAAAAAGAAACGTAGAATAACAATATGCCACCCAAACTCCGTTTAGGGTGCCATAACAATATATCCCCCCTTTTTCAAAGGGGTGACATAATAATACGCAAAAGTCGATTGTTCAACAGATAATTAAACGTATTTTGTTTCATAAACTCAACGTGAAAGATATGTGGATTGGTTGATTGATGGTTTGTGATCATGATTGATCAATCATTGATTGATTAATCGTTTGATTGATTGATTAATCGATTGATAGGCAGTTTGTAAAATGGGAAGGGGACGTTTTTTTCCGATATCTGCACTTGACGCATTACTTGTTTGATCTCAAAACTTGATTGATTGATCTCTTATCATGATTTGATCACTTGAATCATGATTTGATTGATTGATCAATACTTTGTACAGCATAACGTGACACATTTTGCATTGGTTTATTCCTTGTCTATACGTTTTGTGCTGTTCAGTGACAAATATCTGTGAACAATTTTACACGTACAATTGAGAAAAATACTCTATTTCCTGTTTTCTAATCAGAAAAAATGAATAGCGAATGAGTTATTCTAACACTAGATTTGCCATTGCAAGCAATAGCGGAGGATGTCACCCCGTTCTAGACTTTGTCACAGTAGCAGCAACCAGTTTGAGTGTACCAAAGTCACATGGCACGTATAGTATACATGCCTTTGAACACCACCCCCCCCCCCTTTCTCTTCTCGTAGACTAAGAGTGATGTCTATATATAGTTGGGGAACTCTTTAAAATCTTAAATTAGACACACGCGCGAAGAAGAAAGGTGGTGTCACGTGATACTGAAGTATATTATCGTGGAGTTAGTACATTACTATTCTTTTTAGAGGGGACCTTGGACAGACAACATGTGTATATATTGACGGAGCGGCATACTAACTGTTCATTTTATTCTTCAATATCTCGCGTATCACGAGATACATGTATTTTATCTTGTACAATTTAATTACACGCTTATCGATTGATTTCAGCTAATGTGTATATTTTTGCAGGTGTTCAATTAACGGATGTGTACTTTAATGCAAGTGCAGAAATGTCAATTATGTGTACTCTTCGTGTTTCTCTCTCTCTCAGTGGCGATTTTCTCTCTTAAGCACGATTTTCGTATAGAATAGAAGCACTTTGAATTATGTATTAGTTTTCTTCTAGCATATTCTAGATGACTTTTTGCACATAGTCTTAATCACAGAATTTTGTCTCAAATTTTCGAGTTATTTTTTTTTTTTTTTTTTTTTTTTTTAGCTGTTTCCATGGCAACGGCGGCCATTTTGAAAATTTCAAAGACAGATGACAATACAATATAATTTTAACGGGAATGAGGTTAAAATCTGTACAAAAATGTTACTTTGACGTTTTTTACCATATGGGCCCCATGTGCACTTTAAGCGTTATCTCCATGGTAACAGCAGCTATCTTAAAAATTCCAACGGCAATGAATTCTACAGTTTATACTACTGTTTTCTACTTACGGTTTTTTTGGTCGTATCTGTAGCGGTTTATTTTCTATGAATTAATTAAGGATTTATTTTCGTTTTTTTCACGTTTGGACGGTTTCCATGACAACGGTAGCCATTTTGAAAGTTCTCAAGATGGAAGTCACGTCTTCTATCGATGAGTTATTAGTTCTGAAAGTTTTATGTAATTTGGACCATTTTTCGGTTTTTTACATTTTTGCCGTTTCCATGGTAACGGCGGCCATCTTGAACCATTCCATG
Source organism: Mytilus trossulus (assembly GCF_036588685.1). Classification (NCBI taxonomy): domain Eukaryota; kingdom Metazoa; phylum Mollusca; class Bivalvia; order Mytilida; family Mytilidae; genus Mytilus; species Mytilus trossulus. The sequence continues at coordinate 12,187,779 of NC_086378.1, forward strand.
CTTACTGCAACTTTGCACATGGGGATTGTCATTATGGTGCAATTTTATAAATACATGTCAAGGCATCTCCGAGAAATCGGCTGGACAAAAAGTGTGGAAGAAAAAATTCGTAGAATAACAATATATCCCCCCTTTTTCAAAGGGGTGACATAATAAGAAAAAAAGAAACGTAGAATAACAATATGTCACCCCAACTCCGTTGAGGGTGCCATAAAAAAAGAAACGTAGAATAACAATATGCCACCCAAACTCCGTTTAGGGTGCCATAACAATATATCCCCCCTTTTTCAAAGGGGTGACATAATAATACGCAAAAGTCGATTGTTCAACAGATAATTAAACGTATTTTGTTTCATAAACTCAACGTGAAAGATATGTGGATTGGTTGATTGATGGTTTGTGATCATGATTGATCAATCATTGATTGATTAATCGTTTGATTGATTGATTAATCGATTGATAGGCAGTTTGTAAAATGGGAAGGGGACGTTTTTTTCCGATATCTGCACTTGACGCATTACTTGTTTGATCTCAAAACTTGATTGATTGATCTCTTATCATGATTTGATCACTTGAATCATGATTTGATTGATTGATCAATACTTTGTACAGCATAACGTGACACATTTTGCATTGGTTTATTCCTTGTCTATACGTTTTGTGCTGTTCAGTGACAAATATCTGTGAACAATTTTACACGTACAATTGAGAAAAATACTCTATTTCCTGTTTTCTAATCAGAAAAAATGAATAGCGAATGAGTTATTCTAACACTAGATTTGCCATTGCAAGCAATAGCGGAGGATGTCACCCCGTTCTAGACTTTGTCACAGTAGCAGCAACCAGTTTGAGTGTACCAAAGTCACATGGCACGTATAGTATACATGCCTTTGAACACCACCCCCCCCCCTTTCTCTTCTCGTAGACTAAGAGTGATGTCTATATATAGTTGGGGAACTCTTTAAAATCTTAAATTAGACACACGCGCGAAGAAGAAAGGTGGTGTCACGTGATACTGAAGTATATTATCGTGGAGTTAGTACATTACTATTCTTTTTAGAGGGGACCTTGGACAGACAACATGTGTATATATTGACGGAGCGGCATACTAACTGTTCATTTTATTCTTCAATATCTCGCGTATCACGAGATACATGTATTTTATCTTGTACAATTTAATTACACGCTTATCGATTGATTTCAGCTAATGTGTATATTTTTGCAGGTGTTCAATTAACGGATGTGTACTTTAATGCAAGTGCAGAAATGTCAATTATGTGTACTCTTCGTGTTTCTCTCTCTCTCAGTGGCGATTTTCTCTCTTAAGCACGATTTTCGTATAGAATAGAAGCACTTTGAATTATGTATTAGTTTTCTTCTAGCATATTCTAGATGACTTTTTGCACATAGTCTTAATCACAGAATTTTGTCTCAAATTTTCGAGTTATTTTTTTTTTTTTTTTTTTTTTTTTTAGCTGTTTCCATGGCAACGGCGGCCATTTTGAAAATTTCAAAGACAGATGACAATACAATATAATTTTAACGGGAATGAGGTTAAAATCTGTACAAAAATGTTACTTTGACGTTTTTTACCATATGGGCCCCATGTGCACTTTAAGCGTTATCTCCATGGTAACAGCAGCTATCTTAAAAATTCCAACGGCAATGAATTCTACAGTTTATACTACTGTTTTCTACTTACGGTTTTTTTGGTCGTATCTGTAGCGGTTTATTTTCTATGAATTAATTAAGGATTTATTTTCGTTTTTTTCACGTTTGGACGGTTTCCATGACAACGGTAGCCATTTTGAAAGTTCTCAAGATGGAAGTCACGTCTTCTATCGATGAGTTATTAGTTCTGAAAGTTTTATGTAATTTGGACCATTTTTCGGTTTTTTACATTTTTGCCGTTTCCATGGTAACGGCGGCCATCTTGAACCATTCCATGCTTACTGCAACTTTGCACATGGGGATTGTCATTATGGTGCAATTTTATAAATACATGTCAAGGCATCTCCGAGAAATCGGCTGGACAAAAAGTGTGGAAGAAAAAATTCGTAGAATAACAATATATCCCCCCTTTTTCAAAGGGGTGACATAATAAGAAAAAAAGAAACGTAGAATAACAATATGTCACCCCAACTCCGTTGAGGGTGCCATAAAAAAAGAAACGTAGAATAACAATATGCCACCCAAACTCCGTTTAGGGTGCCATAACAATATATCCCCCCTTTTTCAAAGGGGTGACATAATAATACGCAAAAGTCGATTGTTCAACAGATAATTAAACGTATTTTGTTTCATAAACTCAACGTGAAAGATATGTGGATTGGTTGATTGATGGTTTGTGATCATGATTGATCAATCATTGATTGATTAATCGTTTGATTGATTGATTAATCGATTGATAGGCAGTTTGTAAAATGGGAAGGGGACGTTTTTTTCCGATATCTGCACTTGACGCATTACTTGTTTGATCTCAAAACTTGATTGATTGATCTCTTATCATGATTTGATCACTTGAATCATGATTTGATTGATTGATCAATACTTTGTACAGCATAACGTGACACATTTTGCATTGGTTTATTCCTTGTCTATACGTTTTGTGCTGTTCAGTGACAAATATCTGTGAACAATTTTACACGTACAATTGAGAAAAATACTCTATTTCCTGTTTTCTAATCAGAAAAAATGAATAGCGAATGAGTTATTCTAACACTAGATTTGCCATTGCAAGCAATAGCGGAGGATGTCACCCCGTTCTAGACTTTGTCACAGTAGCAGCAACCAGTTTGAGTGTACCAAAGTCACATGGCACGTATAGTATACATGCCTTTGAACACCACCCCCCCCCCTTTCTCTTCTCGTAGACTAAGAGTGATGTCTATATATAGTTGGGGAACTCTTTAAAATCTTAAATTAGACACACGCGCGAAGAAGAAAGGTGGTGTCACGTGATACTGAAGTATATTATCGTGGAGTTAGTACATTACTATTCTTTTTAGAGGGGACCTTGGACAGACAACATGTGTATATATTGACGGAGCGGCATACTAACTGTTCATTTTATTCTTCAATATCTCGCGTATCACGAGATACATGTATTTTATCTTGTACAATTTAATTACACGCTTATCGATTGATTTCAGCTAATGTGTATATTTTTGCAGGTGTTCAATTAACGGATGTGTACTTTAATGCAAGTGCAGAAATGTCAATTATGTGTACTCTTCGTGTTTCTCTCTCTCTCAGTGGCGATTTTCTCTCTTAAGCACGATTTTCGTATAGAATAGAAGCACTTTGAATTATGTATTAGTTTTCTTCTAGCATATTCTAGATGACTTTTTGCACATAGTCTTAATCACAGAATTTTGTCTCAAATTTTCGAGTTATTTTTTTTTTTTTTTTTTTTTTTTTTAGCTGTTTCCATGGCAACGGCGGCCATTTTGAAAATTTCAAAGACAGATGACAATACAATATAATTTTAACGGGAATGAGGTTAAAATCTGTACAAAAATGTTACTTTGACGTTTTTTACCATATGGGCCCCATGTGCACTTTAAGCGTTATCTCCATGGTAACAGCAGCTATCTTAAAAATTCCAACGGCAATGAATTCTACAGTTTATACTACTGTTTTCTACTTACGGTTTTTTTGGTCGTATCTGTAGCGGTTTATTTTCTATGAATTAATTAAGGATTTATTTTCGTTTTTTTCACGTTTGGACGGTTTCCATGACAACGGTAGCCATTTTGAAAGTTCTCAAGATGGAAGTCACGTCTTCTATCGATGAGTTATTAGTTCTGAAAGTTTTATGTAATTTGGACCATTTTTCGGTTTTTTACATTTTTGCCGTTTCCATGGTAACGGCGGCCATCTTGAACCATTCCATGCTTACTGCAACTTTGCACATGGGGATTGTCATTATGGTGCAATTTTATAAATACATGTCAAGGCATCTCCGAGAAATCGGCTGGACAAAAAGTGTGGAAGAAAAAATTCGTAGAATAACAATATATCCCCCCTTTTTCAAAGGGGTGACATAATAAGAAAAAAAGAAACGTAGAATAACAATATGTCACCCCAACTCCGTTGAGGGTGCCATAAAAAAAGAAACGTAGAATAACAATATGCCACCCAAACTCCGTTTAGGGTGCCATAACAATATATCCCCCCTTTTTCAAAGGGGTGACATAATAATACGCAAAAGTCGATTGTTCAACAGATAATTAAACGTATTTTGTTTCATAAACTCAACGTGAAAGATATGTGGATTGGTTGATTGATGGTTTGTGATCATGATTGATCAATCATTGATTGATTAATCGTTTGATTGATTGATTAATCGATTGATAGGCAGTTTGTAAAATGGGAAGGGGACGTTTTTTTCCGATATCTGCACTTGACGCATTACTTGTTTGATCTCAAAACTTGATTGATTGATCTCTTATCATGATTTGATCACTTGAATCATGATTTGATTGATTGATCAATACTTTGTACAGCATAACGTGACACATTTTGCATTGGTTTATTCCTTGTCTATACGTTTTGTGCTGTTCAGTGACAAATATCTGTGAACAATTTTACACGTACAATTGAGAAAAATACTCTATTTCCTGTTTTCTAATCAGAAAAAATGAATAGCGAATGAGTTATTCTAACACTAGATTTGCCATTGCAAGCAATAGCGGAGGATGTCACCCCGTTCTAGACTTTGTCACAGTAGCAGCAACCAGTTTGAGTGTACCAAAGTCACATGGCACGTATAGTATACATGCCTTTGAACACCACCCCCCCCCTTTCTCTTCTCGTAGACTAAGAGTGATGTCTATATATAGTTGGGGAACTCTTTAAAATCTTAAATTAGACACACGCGCGAAGAAGAAAGGTGGTGTCACGTGATACTGAAGTATATTATCGTGGAGTTAGTACATTACTATTCTTTTTAGAGGGGACCTTGGACAGACAACATGTGTATATATTGACGGAGCGGCATACTAACTGTTCATTTTATTCTTCAATATCTCGCGTATCACGAGATACATGTATTTTATCTTGTACAATTTAATTACACGCTTATCGATTGATTTCAGCTAATGTGTATATTTTTGCAGGTGTTCAATTAACGGATGTGTACTTTAATGCAAGTGCAGAAATGTCAATTATGTGTACTCTTCGTGTTTCTCTCTCTCTCAGTGGCGATTTTCTCTCTTAAGCACGATTTTCGTATAGAATAGAAGCACTTTGAATTATGTATTAGTTTTCTTCTAGCATATTCTAGATGACTTTTTGCACATAGTCTTAATCACAGAATTTTGTCTCAAATTTTCGAGTTATTTTTTTTTTTTTTTTTTTTTTTTTAGCTGTTTCCATGGCAACGGCGGCCATTTTGAAAATTTCAAAGACAGATGACAATACAATATAATTTTAACGGGAATGAGGTTAAAATCTGTACAAAAATGTTACTTTGACGTTTTTTACCATATGGGCCCCATGTGCACTTTAAGCGTTATCTCCATGGTAACAGCAGCTATCTTAAAAATTCCAACGGCAATGAATTCTACAGTTTATACTACTGTTTTCTACTTACGGTTTTTTTGGTCGTATCTGTAGCGGTTTATTTTCTATGAATTAATTAAGGATTTATTTTCGTTTTTTTCACGTTTGGACGGTTTCCATGACAACGGTAGCCA